>NC_084966.1:7390831-7593331 GCF_949316205.1 Platichthys flesus | reverse complement strand
CTCGCTTCCATTTCTCCTTGCTTGCTCTCCATCAACATATGCCTCCGTGTCCTGTTGGGACCGGCAGGATGTCCACTTCAAGACAAGCCACACACACATATGGTCAGAGTGAGACTAGGACACGTCAGACGGTGACGTAAACATGGCTGAAATGGAGCAAGAGAAAACAAAGAGGAAAGACAGACGAGGAGAGGAGTTAATTTGGATTCAACAAAGACATCTGACTACAATAGTCACTGTGTGGCTTTTCATTTTGAGAAGAAATGCTGCAAGTCGAGATAAAACAGCAACAAGGATGAAAAATGCTTTGGAGACGTCTTTAAATGCTGTGATGATATAAATGAAACACTTGCTGGAACCATCACAGATTCTGGGGGAATGAGGAAATAAAAACAAGTCTATAGCAATGAAGCGTGCAGTTTCAGCCTTTTCTTTAAAAAACACCCAAAGCACTAAACTGATTCCACACAGTTAAGGTGTTTTCAGACGTGACCTGCGGGTAACATCCGGAGAATTGGCAACTGGATTTGCGATGCAGCATTCCAACACTTACACAAAATGTATATTTTAACTGCAATAAGGTGAAATAAAGAAATTACAATTGTGATTTAGAAATGATTCCCATTTTCCTTTCCGCAAATTCAAAGTGTCACGGAAATTCCGTCGCCATGTGATTGTTAGAGTCGCATCTTAAATACATTCCTTCGAGACAGCTTCAGCTCGACTGGGCTTTACCGTATAATTACCTTGTTACATTAGCTCATGTGCGTGTGTGCACGTGTGCAGGCATGTCTCTTGTTGTGCATGGGCGCGCGTGTGCCTGAGTGTGTGCGTCCATTAAAGACCCTAACAGCCTTATTACTTGCCGTGTTTCTACCTTAAACTTCCTTCGTGGTTAAACGGGAGCACAGATCAGCTCTAGATCGGCCTCGGGCGTTTCCTTACGTGCTCAGATAAAGGAGGGTGGGGGGATGGGGGGAAGGATCTCTGTAATTCAATTTCAATTAAAGGAGGAGGGGAAGAGGATGCTTTAATTGACTGTCGCTTTGCCAGGGATGTGTGTGTGTGTGTGAGTCGGACTGACCAGAGACACACACACCGATGTCCTACTTTCTCTCTGCTTGATTCTATTTAGGTTCTTTCCACGCGATGCTTGTGAATGTGTGTGTGTGGAGGGGGGGGGGGGGGGGGGGGGCTCATGTTTGAGATGACCACTATATTGTAAATAGCAGGAAACTATTTTTCCCTTTTTTTGTTTAAATATTTAGCTTTCATTTGAGTTTTAGTCGCTGTAAATTGGATTAGAATAAGATGAATCAGATAAAAATGCTCGAGGATTAATCCTTTTTTATCTATTGGGATTTTTATTAAATGGAGGCACAAAAAAAAAGTCAAGCAAACTCAAACTGTTTGTTTAAGCCACTTTCCCCATCCGAAGCTTATTCAAATGTGCCAAAGGCTATCATTATAATACCCCGCGCAAATATGGCGACGTCATTACACCGAGGACGGTTTCATCCCTAAAGTACTGGCCGCTGAAAAAGGACCTGAAAGTCGTGCACTGTGATGCCCGCCTGTCACATTGTGTACAAAACGACACGGGTCAATGAGTAGATGTGGAGAAAAACAGGGGACCCCACAGAACTGCTTTTAACCAACTTTGGTTTTTTTTGTCTTTTTATCCTTTGTTTGTTTGCGTTATTTGTGTGGGATTTTGTTTTTTTCTCATGCTGCATCTCCTCGTCCCTGGTCGCACTATTTGTTGGCTCGGCTGCAAAGCGTTAATGAAAGCGCTTGGAGCAAACATGTCGATTTTTTTTTGTTTCGCTTCCGCTGGGATCCAGAAGGCCCGACAATGTCACAGAGGCTTCGGCCAACAGACAAACACCGCTTGCCTTTCCCCCTCTTTTATTCACATTGTGTCCTTCCATTTCCCCTCAACCCTCCACTTCTTCTTAGACTCCTCATACTCTTGCCTCTTGGGTTTTTCCTTCCACGTTTCGGTTTTCCTAATCCCTCATTTTTTAGCAGCCTTTCAGCTCCCTTCTTCTCTTCTTCTCTGCCACTTTTCTACACCTTTCTTCTTCTGTCTCTGACCCCTCGCTATTCTCCTCAGTCTCTGTCTTCCTTTGTTGTCGTCTGTGTGCGAAGAGCTGCGATAAATAAAGACAAACATTGCAGTATACATGAGTGTGTGTGTTTTATGTGTGTGTGTGTGTGTGTGTGTGTGTGTGTGTGTGTGTGTGTGTGTGTGTGTGTGTGTGTGTGCTTGAGAGACGGACGCCAGCTCTCTGATAGCATTGTTAGCCTCTCCACCTCTCCTCACTCCACTGCACATCCAGCGACGGGCTTTCTTCCCCCTCTCCATCCCTCCATCCAGGCCCCGAGCCAGGAAGGCAGCTTCGGGGCCAAGTCAGGTCAGGTCGGAGGCTTCATTGTGGGGCTGCAGGGGACGCCGGTGGTGGAGGATGAGGACCAAGGATCCAGGCCAAGCCCTAGACCCAAGACCCTGATCGGGCTTGCCAGCCGGGCCACTGAAGGGCCTGTGTGGCTGGGCACAACATCAGGGCAAGAGGGGAGGCGGAGGCTGGAGGTCTCAGCAGCAGTAATGGCAGAGGCTAGATTAAGACCTTCTCTTAGAAGCAGCACAATGGAAGAGGGATATAGCGAAGCCACACACAGACCCACACACACACACAAGCAAACACACACACACACACAGACTGCCTCTATTCAGCCTTGTCCATGTCGTCCATCAGAGGCAGACAAACATGAATAAATACATGAGCAGTGTAGGGCTCCATAGGACTGATAGAAAGAAAGAAAAAACACACATGAATTACAGGAACTGAAAGAAAGAAAAGTAAATTGAAAAAAAGGGGACAGATGAATAATTTTTGATGGTTTTGTACTACCGTAATTGTACTGGGAGGGGAAAAATAGAGGGGGGGGGGACGATGAATTACAAAAATCCTCCAAGTCCCTAACCTCAGGAAATGGAATAATTAGGAAAAAGTTCAAGTTAATGGCAGAAATGGACTTTCAGAGGCCTCGGAGTTTGCTGATGCTACTGCTGTATAAGTAGCATCAGTTGAGTATTACCGAGGACAGTGGCGACAATAGTTTCCAGGTTGAGCTAATCAGCAACAAGTAGATAGAGGTCGACATTTTTCCCGGAGAATTAAAGGTAATAAAGATAACGGCATACGCAAAACAACTGCATCTCATCCAACAGAATTACTGTACCACAAATAACACGGTTACTGGTATGAACACGTACAGCCAGTATTATACTACTATACTTTCTTCTTCAATAACAGAAGACGCAACACATTTCTGAATATTCACAAAACCACGTCCAAGTTTACCCCCCAATTAAGAGAATTGTAAACACATTATTTAATGAAGACGCGGATTAAAAGAAGCAGATTGAAATACATCAGATCATTCCCCAGCTGGTAAAGTGTCCGCTAAGAAAAGCTCTCACCAGTGGCTACATTAACCAGGCACCCTATTTTCTAATTGGTTCACACAATAAGCAGCAATTCCGAGCATCTTTTCACAGATCATTCGAGGCATTAAGGGAGCGGGCGAAAGTGGAGAGAGGGAAGCCGAGAATAGAGATGATGGTGTGTATCAAAGTTCACCAAATAAATGCACGGGGACGGCGGGACACACGGCGTGTTGCTTTATTGAGCGCTGTTCATTTTTCTTTATGTCGGCTAATGTCTGTGTTTTCGGGGCCACGGAGGAGAGTAGAGGAGCCTGGCTGCCCGGTAATGTCTGCAATAAGACCTTTTTTACCACCTCTTACCTCTTCACCTGCCGTATGCTATACGCTACTTCTGTAGTCAAAGTGTTTGTGCCTGTGCGAATGCGTGTGGGTCACCGCGTGTGTGTGTGTGTGTGCGTGGTTGTGTCACAGCTCTCAGAGAGGACCCTGGGACCCTCCTCGACAGTGAGAGCTTTTAGCTCTTCTTCGCTAATGTCCTGAATAATGGCATCTTGATGGAGAGCGACTAGATGAAAAAGAGAAAGAGTGGCGAGGAAAGGAGAAAATAAAGGAGAGGACAAGGGGAGGGGAAAGAGATGGGGGGGAGACAGAGAGAGAAGCCACTGCATCCATCAGTCTTTACCTCCAGAACTCCATCAGCAGCACTTCTGCCATTATTCCCTCTCTGCCTCTTTTCATTACTCCCTGTTTTTCGGCATTATGATGATCCAGAGATTTGGGCACGTCTCGGTGAGCGTGCACGTGTCCACCCACATGGAAGGAGTGAACTTTTGATGACACAGGCACTATTAGGAAGAAAAAGCACCATAAGTTGATGCTACATACGTCCCTCAAGATCTAACACCTCTCCTGTTTCCATCAAAAACATAATTTCCATGAGTTCCGACAAAAGGCTTGAAGTTATATTAAAAAAATGTTTGATTACTTTTCAGAGAAGGTAATTTGGTTGGCATGGCTCTCTCATCCTCAGCTTCTCCCCGATTTTAAAAATGTACATTTGCCAACTTCAGCTGGTGACATAGATGCAGATGACCGCAGCCCTCAGTGTCGACTTGCAGGATAAAAGTTGTTCTTGTTTTTTGAGCCACAGAGCTCACATGAACTTGGGCTTGACTGACAAATGGCGTTAGAGAGGTCTGACCTTCCCAAACTTAAGTCTCTTTCCTGATACCTCCCTCAAATGTGTTATATTGTGGCTCATCATGTTTAAATGCTTTAAACGAGTCACTCTCTACTGATTCAAGTTTAAAATGTGGTTTTCAGATGAGATTCCATTTGAAGCAAAAAGGGGCATTTTCAAATAGATGTGACGAGAGTTTAAAAGAGTCAAGAGTACTGAAGAAATAAATCACCTAGTCACTTATTTAGCAGTATAGTTAATATAGCTCTAGTATAGCTCTTTGGTTAAATCCTACATGGTTGATAGAAGAACTGTTGGCATGTGGTCATTCTGGGATGTCAGCTGCAGCGACAGTTCAGGGTGAGTGACCGTGACCGAGAGACACATCCACACTTTCTCTTTCCTCACAGTTTCCACCTATTTTCAACAGCCCAAATACATGAGTAAGAGTGAGAGTGAGTGTGTGTGTACAAGAGTGAGTGTATAAGTGAGAGTGTTACTGTGAGAGTGAGAGTACAAGAGAAGGTTTGAGTGTGAGGGTGTGTGAGAGTCAGAAAGTGTGTAAGAGTGTGTGAGAGTGTATAAGTGAGAGTGTGGGTGTGTGTGAGTCTGAGTGTATAAGTGAGTGTGTGTGTGTGTGTAGGTGAGAGTGTCTGTGTATGTGAGACAGTGTATAAGTGAGAGTTTTGGTGAGTGTGTATGTGTGAGTGTTTGTGAGTGTGAGTGTATAGGTGAGAGTGTGTGTGTGTGTGAGTGTTTGTGAGTGTATAGGTGAGAGTGTGTGTGTGTGTGAGAGTGTATAATTGAGAGTGTGTATGTGTGTGTGAGAGAGTGAGAGTGACTATGTGTGTCATTCACTGAATAACACAAACACTCTCTTGCACAAACACTGGATGGGGTCATCGCCACATCAGGCAAGCTAACACAGGGAGCTGCACAAGTTAAACATTACTCCCTTTTTATTTAAGTGAAAGTGCACACGTGAAGATTATCTACACTTACTTTTCTTCATTTGCCATTATTACTCTTGTGGATTTCTTTTGTGTTATGAATTTAAGAGCCTTTTAACCCCTTATAAACTGATATAATTTAATATTTCCCATGCGCACAATTAAACATGGCCCCCTCCTCTTTGCGGAGATAAGAGGCGTCCACCAGTGCCTCGTCCTATTTTGGCCCTTGGTCGCTCTGGAGTCAGATTCATTTACTGGACTTTTGATGTTTTTTTTCTAAACGTGCGCGTATTCTCCCCCTCAAGTTCACGTCAAAGTTACCGAACTACAAAACGGCATCACCCGCGGCACGGTGGCTGCAATGGGGTCACAGCTTTTCTCAGCACATTGTTAAGTGGAGGAGGGGGCTCCGTGTGCTGCTTCGTGGCGAGGGTTCGGCTGCTGCGTCCGGGCCAAATAATTGGAAAGAGATCATTAAACAAACGGGGCCCTGTTTGTCTCATGCGTGCGAGGACAACCTGTGCGGGCAGGAAGCACACCTCGGTCTCCTCGGGACATTTCTGGGGCTTCAACGTTTTCTCTTCTGCTGTAAATCGACCCACACGAGCACTTCAAAAATAATTGTATAACTTCGTGCAAACGCCGATGAATCCCGTGCGTAATTGGGTTAAGAGGATGAGCTGCTGCATGAGTGGCTCCGCCGTGCGCGGTCCTGAGCCTGCTCGGATATTTAATTGTGAGAAATAATGGAGGAATATCCGTATTCATTTTTTTCCAACGACCTTGTTTAAAAAACAGCATGTTTAAAAAAAAAAAAAATTGTTTCATCTCAATAAATTGGATTTTTACAGTTTTATTAAGAAGATGATTTTTTTTTCCAGACACACGAACACACGGAGCGCATTGACATTCCTTTACATTAAAAAAACACACAGTTAATACCGGCACGTTTACTCACAATTTTACGCACAACTTTATGCGTAAAATACCAAAAAATCGCACATTTATTCTGTTTATTTCTTGCGTTTATCTGGAGAAGTTATGCGTCACTGCCGAGTTTTCCACCTCATGTACACAAAGATGCAGAATCTAACATCCACTGCGTTTTCCTCTGAGTGTGATTTATTCTGATTAACTTCCCTGAAAGATCCTCTGCGCTTAAATGTGTGTGTGTGTGTGTGTGTGTGTGTGTGTGTGTGTGTGTGTGTTTTTCTCCGTTATCCATCTTGTAGATTTTTCACCTGGCGCGTCCTCGCTCTGGCTTTTATTCGACGATCGGACTCCAGACACGATGGACGGAGGAGACACGACTCCATCATCTTTACGATTTTATTTAATCAGGCCAAACTCTCTTAAAAAGCGCAGAGTCTTCCAGGGAAATTCTGGCAAGTGAAACCACACGTTTACGCATTGAAGAGACTTAATAAAATCCAGTCTATAGAGGCCTCTGAGTGTTGTCTTCTAAAATGTTGGATTAGTGGAGGTGAGACTCCTCCTGCAGACGTGTCCTTGAGCCAAGCACTGACAGCCCCGGAGTTTTACCCGACTCCCGATGAGGAGGGGAGAGGAGATCCACCCCACTAGAAATATGTTACTCTATGTGAGCAACTTTATGATTGACAAGGAGCTGCGTAAAGACGCGGCCGAATGTTTTTCCAAGTGCGCGCACGCGATTACAGCTGCACCAAAAGTCCGAAAATGAATGAAAAAGAAACAGACCAAATTGATTCCATCTCAAGTTTATTAAAAGCATCGCATGCAGTGTAAACATCTCAACAGGAACATACAGTAAGAGCGGGAAAACAATTCAATAAATTATATAAATGACACAAGTGCATTTGTTGGATTCACTTTGTCTATCAGGTATCGAATACGTTGTGTCAAAAACTGAGATGAAATTCAGCATAGACGGAAATATTGGATTACATTGGGGGGGACAAAGGGATTTTAGTTATGTCCTTTAAATATGTAAAGATATTGATACAACAAAGTTTTTTCTCCGTAAATGAGAAAAGTTGGTGAACCTGACTTGTCCGCCTGCTCCTCTGCCTGCTCCTCTCTCCTCCTGCTCCCTGTGCAATCTGGGCTGCGCGCTGCCGTTTTTCCGGGAGGGGGGGTCGCTCCTTATAAATAAAATCCAGCGTCTCTGGCTCCTCTTCCTTATTGGTCAGGTGGAGGCGTTACCTCACTCCGGGACCGGTGACGCAGCGTCTTCACGTATCCTTCACGCGCGTCTCCCCTCGTTCCTTATTGAGAGTCTTGCAGTCGGTCAGAGCCGAAGAGACACGGTGCGCTCGATACAACACACTTCCCATCCCGGGAGGAGAGCGGCGCACAAGAGCAACCTCTCTCTCTATATCTCTCCCTTTCTCTCTCTCGCTCCCTCCCGTACACACGCTCACGCCCGCGCGCACGCACGCCCTTCATACGTCTCCACTTCGCCGTGGTAAAATTACGGCATTGATCTCAACGGCGAGTGCGGATCTGTCTCCTGCGTTCGCCCCCTTTTCTTCGACGGACCGACTTTGGGAAAACACGCTCCTCCGGAGAAAAGTACGTACGAACTTATTGTTTATATCTTGTGCGTGTGTTTGTGTCCGTTTGTGTGTGATTTGTCCGAGCGCATCGTGGGCTTTTCGGTGCAACTTAACTTCCACTGTTTCTTTCCACGCAATCCAGAGGGTTTCTTTTATTTGGCTTCTTGCGCGTCAGCCTCGGAGGGTTTGTGGCTTCTCGCGGCTCTGCGGGTCAGAAGTTTATTTTTGACATTAACGCGGAGCTTTGGGTTTGCTGTTGCTGTCGTTGTGCCTTTTTAAATGTCCTGGTCATTGAACGCAGAGATGAGCTTTAACATCACGCAGCTCGTGTTCTGTTTATCAAATTAAAATAATGAAATATGATAAGAGGTAAAATGTCAAAACCTCACGTAGACATCATCCAGATATGTCACAAACGCACGTAATCGGTTTTAATTTAATCTTATCACTGTTTTGGCTATTTTCTAGTTAAAAGCAAACTTTATTTGTTTATGATAAAATAATTAACAGCATGTTTAAGTTCAGGTGGACTTTGTCCTGCTGCTGCTTGTGTCCTCACCTTGGACTATAATTCTTGTTTGGAGAGATGACAGCCATCTCTGCGTATTTGCCGTGCGTAAAAGTAACAGCTTGCCAGTCTCTGGACAGCGGTGCTCTCTGCCCAGAGCGCACACACACTCAGGAACAGGGAGAAATAACGAGGGGGTGATTCCTTTAGCATTTTATTTTGGCGACTTTATCTAAACAAGAAGAGTCCTTTCAGCAGCAAAGTAAAATGTCTGTAAATTATGACTTTTGAATTATGAAGTTTGAATTCCAAAAAATCACTTTGACCCCGTTTTTCCCCTTTTCTCATTCCAAGCCAGAAGTAATTATATGAGGTGTAAGGCATTTTAGATGAAACCGTCACCGTTCATGGAACAACGATACATTAATTTACCCAGGAGCCACCACATACTTGCATTGCTTGTAAATCAAAACGTGCCTTTTACAGTTATTCATCAGTTACTTCCCATTTCCCCTTCAATTGCAGAGTGAGTTTTTCCTGCTCCTCAAAATCCAGATTAGATCTAAAGTTTCTGTTTTGATGCTGAAACCACAAACACACACACACACACACACACACACACATTCTCACATCTCCTTTCATTGCTCACCTCTCACAGGAGCTCACATGTGCATGAACGTGAGAAGATTTGCTTCTGAAACAAAGAACGGAGCAAAGTATCTGCACGTTTTGTGCTGTAAGTTAATACTGTCCGTGCTCAGGGAAAAGACCGTGAAGACTTCATTTTTTTCTTCCTATCACAGGAAACATTTGCTGTTTTTACACCGCCAGGCCCCCAGCTTGACCTCAGACACAAATTTCTAAAACTTTTCAAGCTCTTTGGACCCCCCATGACCCCCCCATCTAATCTAAACTATTTGTGTTGCCCTCCGCTGCCTCTACCAGACCTCTGCCCAGAGTACTGCCAAGAAACCAATAACGCAAACAGTGTGTGTATGCATGCATGGACTGTATGCAAGTGTGTATCTGGGTCACCGCCGGCCACTGTGCCGAAACACCTCTCGTACACAACGCTGACATTTTCGGAGTTACATTCAAACTAATCCTCCTCGTCCCCTGCTCGGAGAGTATTTCATTTTTAGCGAGGGCCCCTAAAGGAACACAACAGGGTCCGCTTTGTCGCCTGTTGTTTGGCAATTGCAAAAGCGTCTCGTTTGTGTCCTTGATTCCCTTTGAGCGTGTGTTTGAGCACGTTTGCGGCTTCTGTCTCCCTTCAAAATCTGCTTGTCGTGTTACGTTTGCACAACCGTGTGTTGTTAACAGTGGACTGGAGGCTGCCCGGCTCCCCGTGAGTGCAGGCGCTGCTCTGCCAAACTGTTTCTAGGAGGCAGCTTGAATTTGTGAAATATTTCCATTGACCTGACCCTGAAATCCCTTGCAAAACAGATGCAAACATGTAACATGAAAAAACGCTGCCTATGTACTTGTGAGCAAATATGTGTCCCACTTCCTTTTTGTTGACACTTTTTGGGATGTTCAGGGTTTTGTCTTTGTTAAATGCTGAAAAGGGTTAAATCATCTGTGGATTAAATTCCATTTTGGCATGAGACTTTTGAGTCTTTAGGAAATTAGGTTTTGATAGTTTATCCTTTTGGAAACTGCCTCACTCAATGGAGACACGATTTCCCACCCACAGGACAGTTTTAGCTGCTTTAGGAGCATCAATTTATCCCGTTTGCTGCATAATAAAATAAAAGGATGCACCGCTTGGAAAACTTAAATAGAATTAATTAAACTGTAACTTTTTGGTTAAAACAAACGACTTAAATTCACCGCTTTGGAGAAAAAGTAAGATAAGGACCTACATTTTTTGAAATCACGTGAAGAAGCAAAACACAAAAATGAACACAAGGGGATAATCTCTTTTCTTCTTGAGAGTGGAGTGAGAGCCCTCTGACAGTAAGAAAGTCGATTCTTCACAGCTTCTCACAAGATGTAGAAATCAAGGTTACCCCTCGGGGGGGGTTAGGAGGAAAAGGGAAATTATTTTTGTTATTACCGGCAGGTGTTACTCCTCTTTAGGAAGATCTTTGCTGAGTTCCCTTTGCTTTTGTAAGAAGGGTTTTATTTGTGTTGTGGGAAATAGTTTTGAAACGGCCCCAAAGTTGGCATTTTTGTTTCTATATGACAAATACACTAACATTTTCTGTCCTGTATTTGTAGTAAATGAAAAAAAACTATCACTGTATTTAAACGAAAATCACTGAGGTTTCTGTCATTTGTTCCCGTTGTTGACTAGGTGACTCCTCTCGTCCTGCATGTGTCTGTGAGGACCCCTGGTCATGTCCAGTTAGCTGCCCTGCGTGATGCCTGATCATGACAGCACCACCCTCCTAACTAGACAGACGAAGCGCCGACGCGTCGACATCGGGGTGAAAAGGACTGTGGGTAGCGTCATATTCACCCGCGCCAGGGACACCCTGTTTGACAGCATGAACCAATCGCATGGGCCCGATCAGGACGGAGACTGCTCGTTGGTCAGCCGTAGCCACGGGGGCTCAAGCGGCGATGGCGAGAAGTCGAATGTCTTGAGGAAGTTGCTGAAGAGGACCAACTCGTATGAAGACGCCATAATGCCGTTCCCCGGTGTGACCATCATCTCTCAGCTACTGAAGAACAACATGGGCAAGAATGGAGGGAGTGACTCAGGCTTCCAGGTACAGACACACTCATACAGTTGGTCGTGAAACATTAATTCCATTAATCGCCAATTTAGATCGCCATTGAATCAAACCTTGCATCTCTATCTCACCCAGGAAAAGCGATTATACTGTCTGCAAACCTCATCCATTAAATAATGAATTTACTAAATCCGTCTTCCTTTACAGGGGAGTGGTGCTCTGTCCAGTGGTGGCTCGGAGATGCAGGCCGAAGATGCCTGCAGCAACTCCTCCCGCGACCAGGACAGCCCGTCTGACTGCCTCTCTCCCGGGCCTCCTCTTCCCCCCTCTTCTTCCTCCTTCGGGCGACCACTGCCTCCTTCAGGCCTCAACTCCCACGCTCCCTCTCAAGCCCTCTCCCTCTCGTCCTTCGACTTGGACCGGCTATCAGACGAGCACCTTCGCGCAAAACGCGCCCGCGTGGAAAACATCATCCGCGGCATGAGTCACTCGCCCCTGGTCCGGCCCAGCGTCGGCGACCACAACCAAGAGAGCCACCGCCACAATGAGAACAGCAGCAGCAACAGCAACAGCAGCAATGATCACAGAGGAGACGGCAGCGGCCACAACATCAGCAACCACAGCCACATCCGGAGCGACTGTCCCTCCCTCATGAGCTCTCCAGGCTCCCGCGCCGTGGTCGTCGGTGGTGCTGGTGAGGTTTACCGGGAGAATAAGAGAAAGCAGCGTCTGCCGCAGCAGCAGCACAGCTTCACCCAGCTGGTGTGTTCCAGGCAGGAGCAAAGGCAGGAGGAGAGACGGCAGCTCAAACTGCAGCTGGAGGACATGCAGGTTGGTGGCAGGGGAAATGGAGAATTGACGTTTGAATCAAAAACGCAGATTCTGTCATACAGTATAGATTCTCTTTAAAGAATGTTAATACATTTTTTCAAATATCAAGAGATTCAGGGTTTTTTAGTGAGCAACTTGTGACATTTGAAAAATACGCAGATACCTGTTTCAGGGTCTAAAAGAAGGCCGACTTTTCAAAGTTTAGCAGCAATGGAAAAAATACACCATATACATATTGGATGTCTACCCAGAGAGTGGCTGTAGAAAATCAGTGCTTTGGTGTCAAAGCCGGGGTATTCCTCTCAATCATCGAGAAGCTTTTTAAGAACAATTTCTCCGGAGGGCTTTTCCTCTCCCGACATATGAGTAAATGAGATGTTTGGTAAATGTAAAGAAGCAGAAAAGAAATGGTGTCTGAGGCCTATTACACTGTTATCATTTCTCTTTCCTATTCTAACCTGATATTTAAAGTTATGATAACAGGTTCTCTAGATTTTTTAGGAGACATCCTCTGTAATATTCTCTATCTTCTCCATTAGAAACAACTGAGGCAACTTCAGGAGAAATTCTACCAGATCTATGACTCCGAGACGGAGGAAGAGGAGGAGAACGGCGAAAGTGGAGAGGCGGACCGAGGAGGAGAAAGAGAGGAGGATGGTAACTTGTCAGAGGACAGCATTCGCTCCGACGGCTTGGAGGAAAGGCACAGGGCCAGGGGGCGGCACAGACATGACGAGCTGTCCGAGCTGGACCCAGGTCTCTTCCTGGACCGGGCCCGAGCCCTCCTTCGTGAGCAGGCGATGTTAGATGGAGAAATAGAGGAAGACGTGGACGGCAGGGAGGAGGAGGAGAGGAATGAAGAAAGGGTGATGAAGAGGAGAGGGGCCGCAGCAGGGGGAGGGGGAGGAGGAGGAGGAAGGCAGTTAGCAGAGACACTGAAGCAGGAGCTGAACTGCGCTGTGTCGCAGGTCGTTGACACCGTCGTCAAGGGCTTCTCTTCGCCCAAGCAGGCCAACAGTCACCACCACGGCTGCCACAGTAGCACCCCAGCAGCACCCTCCTCTTCCTCAAACTCATCCTCTTCCTGTCCTCCGCCTTTCGGGCCTCTCCCCTCCCTCACCCCTCCCTCACGATATAGCGGCGGCGCTCTGGCCCTCACCCTCAACGGTGGCGGCAGTCCCACTCCGAACTACCACTCCTCCAACCAGAGGCTGCACTGCTTCGGCGATGTCATTGTCCCGAGCCCGATGGATTCATTTGGAGGCTTGAGTGGCAGACTGAGTGGCGTGCCGACGCCGAACGACCAAACAGAGGCGCTGCCGCTGGTTGTGCGCAAGAGTGGCGGAGGCGGCGGAGGAGAGAACCTCCACCCCTCTCTTCCTCCTCCGCCTCCTCCTCCCCACCATCCCTCTCACCATCCCTCTCTCCATCCCTCTCCGCTCACGGCCTCTCTCGGTTTTAGCCCGCCATCTTTTCGCCACCCGTTCCCGCTTCCCCTCATGGGTTACCCCTTCCAGAGCCACCTGGGGTCGCACGGGGGCGGCGGTGGCTACCATCCAGGGCCCAAGGACCACCATCGGTCCTCGCCCGATTCCCTGGACATGACCCGGGAAACGATCAGCCTCCGAAACAAAATGGCATCCCTCGGAGGGGGTCATCTCAGTCACCACCACCATCACCACCACCACCACCGGCAGAATTCCCCGAACCAGCACGGACCAGAGGGTCTGTCCCTGGCTCTCATCAAGTCTGAGTGTGGAGACCTGCAAGACATTGCTGACATCTCGCCCTACTCCGGCAGCACTGTATCCTTCTAACTGTGAGAACTGTGGGTATGAATTCTTGAACCCATTCACAGATATTTGTTCCCTAAATGTTAAAAAATGTCAACAAGATCCACAAATTATTAATCCTGTTACTATCCGTCAAACACACGCAGACCAAAATATAAGTATGGACCTTTGACAACTACAGGGAGCATGACAAAAATAGCATTCTATCTATTTTGCTAATACACACGTTACACACACACAGAGACGTCTTCTGCGGCAGTCCTCACAGAGAGTCTTAAACATCAATTCATCTGCATTAATTGGTTCCTGGTCTAACCCTCTTGTTTCCCTTTGCCAAGTGGGGAAGATGAAAAGGGACACGCAGGGTCTTGCAAGAGGGGGTAAGATTAAACGGGTCTCGCACTGCTCTCTCTCTCTTTTAAGTCTGTGCAGCAGGTTGTGGTGTTTAAAGGTGCTGAGAAAGGCAACACACACACACACACACACAGACACACACACTGTTCCCACAGTCTGGGACACTTGTGCCGTTTGGTTCCCTTTCATCACAAAGACTTTGTACATAAATGCTCAAAGCAAATCATATTTCACTTTGTCTGTGTGAGTGTGTGAGTGTGTGTGTGTGTGTGTGTGTGTGTGTGTGTGTGTGTGTGTGTGTGTGTGTGTGCTTGCGTGTGGGGTAGGACCTTGTACATAGGAGCTCAAAGCTAATCATATTTCAAAGAGCGCAGCAGAAAGACAGGTGAATGCTTGGGCCTCATTGATGGGAGCGTCTAAATGTGTGTTTCAGCATGTGTGTGTGTGTGTGTGTGTGTGTGTTTGTGGGCACACATAAGGAGAAGTGTGATATCCAAAACGCACACGTTGGTTTCCTCTTTACAGTTTTTAGCTCGCCGTCTCCCACCCCCTTGTTGTCGAAACTTGCTTTCATTCGCTGGCCTTCGCTCTCGGTTGCTCGGCAGATGTTCGCGTGGTGTTTGCCTCCTTTTCGTAACACGCACGTGGAAACACACACACACATATACACACACACTCACACACACACACACCCCCCCTTTCATGGCGCATGCATGAGGACAGGTGTTTGCAGGTAGCTGTTTATCTTTTTTCATTTCTAACCTTTCATCAGCAGAGGGCTTCTCCCGGCCACTGCCTGCGCTCTGCACACAAACAGGCGCTGGTGTGTGTGTTTGTACTTCGCACACATACAAACACACACGCGTGCACGTTTGAAGAACAAAGTGTAAAGAAAAAATAAGACTTTGAACCTGACAAATAGGAACTCCTCACACCGCTGTGATGAGGATTTGATCACAGTGTCGTCTTCAAAGCCAATTTAGATGTTGCTTTAATTATAAAAATAAATATTTGACACGTCTCTTGATCCCGCTGAGCCGTTTCATTCCAAAATGCTTCCCCATTCATTTGGAGTAAACAAAAAATTGGACATTTATGTTTCAAAAGGTACCGGCCACCCTTCAACCCTGCCAGCCCTGCTTCAACAAGAGTTCATTCACCAAATTCAGTTTTTGTATTTCTAGAGAAGGTCTGAATGAAGTTAATACTTTTAGTCTTGCGAGGATCGGTTTAATTAATCGATTCATTTGGATGAACAGGAAATTAAAACACAAGATTGAAAGAAAATATGAAAATAATTTTGCAGTTGCAGCTTCTCAAACGTGAGGTTTCTGCGTTTTTACAGAGCTAAAAATGAATGGCTTTACACTGGACAAAATGAACAAGCGATTAATTGATGATTGAAAATTGGATTTGTGTGACCAGCACATGTTAACATTCACATATATTCCCACTGCCGACTGAACTTGAATTTAATATTTATAAAAGTGAAACAATCCCAGAGTTTTATTTATCTTCTCCAAAAGTCCAAAACGTTTTCACAACAACTGCTTTTTGCTGTTCTCGTCTCCCGCTCTAGTTTAACAAGCGCGTTCTTGTTTGATTTACATGGTCGGAATAAATGGTGATGGCACCGTCCGAGGGTTTATGGCTTCAAGGAAGCCCGGCGGCTCGGTTAAGGTGTTTTGCAGCGATCGTATTTCACCTGAAAGTCGCACAAACACCACAAAAACAGAACACACACGCGCTCCGTCTCTCAGGTCCGTGTATCTTTAATCCTCACCACAGAGCTGAGCAGATGTCCCCCTTTTATTTATTAATTTACCCCCCCCCCCCTCGCTCTCGTCTCCTTCTCTCACACACACACACACACCTGGCAGCAAGGTCAAGTTACAGCTGATACAGTGAACGCTGCACAAAACACACAACGCACACACACACAGATGTGTATCGAGAAGAACCCGCACAGCATTAGGAGGGGAGGAGGGGGGGGGGGGGGGGGGGGGAACATCATTTCATTTATTCACTGAGTCACGTTAGCTCCTGCCACACACACACACATATATTTGCTTTTTATTCATTACGATGCTGCTTCTACCTGTTGACTCTGAGTCCTGTCTGTGTGTGTGCTTCAGTATATGTATGTATGTGTGTGTGTGTGTGTGTGTGTTTCCATATAAAACACAGGTTGGTATGAATGTTAACCAGGCGATGGTGTTGTTGTCCGTTGACCTGACGTAGCCACCGCTCGATGAATGATGCACACACAGCTCGGCGCTCGGCAGTCATCGAGGCCGAGTGTGCGGTGCGGTGGTGTCACGGCCGTTTCCAACGTTCGGTTGCTTCTCATGGCATCGTAGCTCAGATTTAATAAACTAACATCACAACTGGTAACTGGTGATAACAACCAATGACAGCTGGAGTTGCTCTTTCTGGCTGTTATAAAACAATTATCATGACGAAAAAATGGCCAAACTAGAATGTCTCCTCTGCTTCCCGTCAGGACGCTGCTCCATCCCGGTTCTTCTTTACACTTTATTAACTTTCTTTCTCTCCCTCCTTTACCGATTGCTGATGATGCGACTCTCCCTCTTTCCTTGTCCCTCTTTCCAGCCATATCGGGCCCCTGGGGTTTGTGCGTGTTGTGTGTGTGTGTCTGTGTGTGTGTGTGTGTGTGTAATTGTCTGTGTGCTAATTGACCTTGCAGGGGGTTCCATTGATTGCCTCA
Source organism: Platichthys flesus (assembly GCF_949316205.1). Lineage (NCBI taxonomy): Eukaryota > Metazoa > Chordata > Actinopteri > Pleuronectiformes > Pleuronectidae > Platichthys > Platichthys flesus. The sequence goes on along the minus strand of NC_084966.1, from coordinate 7,576,312 downwards.
TCTTCTCTGATAGATTATAGGGTTGTTAATGTGGTGGGGAAATGGCAGCGTGGTGGGCCACAGCTGTTGTCACACAAGCACACACACACACACAAACACACACACACATTGCACATACACACACTCACTATGATGGACCTGCAACCAGGGCCTCCACAATTATTATTTTCCTTGTTGAGACAATGGGGTTGACATTGGGGCCTCGGAGTCGGCGAGATGCAGGAGTGACTGTGGGATTTGATCCAAACCCAGCAGGTGCTCGTGTTTGCTGTTTTTTGCTCGCGGTGTAAAACGGCGCGCCCATCGCCCGACCTTGGTCTCGACTATTGTCCATCTGAAATGCTGTGGCTGTGTTGAATGGCGCTGTTGATTACAGGTGGCCAGTGCTCCCAGTGACCCGCTGCCAACGTGCTTTTCTCTGAACTTTCCAATATTTAAATAGAAAAAAGTCTATCATCTTTCCATCTATTCATTTCAGATTCCCTCACACCTACGGGTCTTTATTTGGGAGCCCCTCTCTCAGTCACACAATGTTTATAATGATTTGTTGCAACTTGCTCGCTGGCTCCTTAACACGTCACTCAGATCCAGGAGGGTTTGTCTCCCAACCACCTGAAGAAAGCCAAGCTGATGTTCTTCTACGCCCGCTACCCCTCCTCCAACATGCTCAAAATGTTCTTCTCCGACGTCAAGGTAAGACCTTGCCCTCCTCTTTTCTTCCTCGCACCTTTCTTCTTCTCCTTTATGAATCTATTATCCCTCATAATTCCCGTCTAATTATTACATATTTTCCTTTTTACATATCAAGTAGCTCCTTTGTGCCTTTTTTTCCGCCCGACTCTTTGTTTTGACCCTGAATTGATTGTATTTATTTCTCATCAGATTGTTGGTGATAAAGAGTTTATTTTATTTTTTAATAGCAGGTTCAAACCAGTGAAAAACAACTTAAACTTGATAAATGCCATGCAGCCACACACACACACACAAACACACAAACAATCTCACACAATGAACCAAAAAGCAAGAAATTAATGAACACACCAGGTTTTATAATGAAAAAGCGTAAAAAAGAATGAAACTTAACCGCCTAACTACATTTTTGTTAACAGGACACGAATGTTGGAAATAGATTCTTAAAAAACTAGATATAAAAAAAAAGTCATGTTTGCATTGTGAGTCCGCCCTGTCGAGATAAAATCGCCGGTGTGTGTGTGAGTGTGTGTACAAGCAGATATAAGACAGAGCAGGAAAAAGTGACTCATGCCGTGAGGAGCGATACGATAAAGTCACGCGAGCACCGTCAGGCGATGGGAATTCAAAAGGCATCTTTAGAATCAGAACCTCAAAAATCACATAGTGACAGATGGTGCAGATGAACTGTTCTGGACAGGTACGAGTCTTTGTGTTAGTGCTTTTGGTTTTCTAGATTCGGTTACACTTTGGCTTTTATTTTTACATGATTGTGCTTTACACCACTGTCGGACACTTCTGTGTTTGTGAGTATTTCTGATAATGTTCAGTTATTTTGCTTTGTGTATTATTCCGTTACTCAGTGTGTGTGTGTGCGTGTGTGAGAGAGAGAGAGAGAGAGAAAGAGAGAGAGAGGGAGAGAGAGAGAGAGAGGGAGAGAGACAGAGAGAGAAAGCGCAGATGGGTGCTCCAGTCTGTCACTTCTTTGTGGCATAATTAGAGATTCTGGCCTTAATCGGCCTGTGGTTGGAAAGGGGGGTTAATAGCGCCCACTTTCCCTCTCACACACATACTGTAACCCCCCCACCACAACACACACACACACAGGCCATTACCTCTATCTCCTTTTCACCCGAAACACAGTTTCACTATCACTCGCTAACAAATGAAAGACTGTTTCAAAAAGACGAATAAGACAAATAATCCCACTTTAAGTGTTGACAGATATCAGGATGCACAGGTTCAAAATAAGAAGAAAAGACATATGCATGCAAAAAGCCAAGAAAGTAAATAAAATCATCAGGAAAAAGAAAAACAGAAAGTAAAGGAAGTTAGATGGGAGGCCGGCGACGACGCAAACTGTGTGCGTGCGTGTGTGCGGTTGCGTGTTTTGAGAAAATGATGGAGAGAATGTGGGGAGGGGAGGACAAACAAATGAAAGGGATGACAACAGAACAACAGCTTTAAAACAAAGGCGCTGATTGTTTTGTGTTTACAGGCTGCTGTGTGTTTTGTAAAGGAGCATACGGCTCCTCCACGGATTCAGGACACTGTATTCAAATGAGCAGCCCCCCCCCCCCCCCCCCCCCCCCCCCCACACACACACACCAGCTGCCCTTTGGCTCATGTCTGTGGTGATCACTTCCTCATGGCAGTGCCACATCCTCATCGGGTGCCATGGCAACAAGGGTCGCTGGGACACCGGGTTGCTAGGCAAACACAAGGTTGCTAAGCCTACCTGCCCCCAGTACATGCCAGTCCGATTTGCCATTAACTCAGAGAGAATGAGGTGATGAGACGGGTATTATAGTATCCAGTTATACCTCTATAATGTTATCGGGTCGCTGAAAGTGGGAAATGATCCAAACTCGAAACTGTTTAAAACTTTTAAACTTATTTTTTTAACGTCATCGCCTGAGTCACATTGTCGGGGAAGCCTTTTAATCCAGATTAACAATGAACTGGCACTGATTAGCATAAAAAATGTCAACTGTTATACAGAAGCTAAACTAAACTTTTCTCACATTAAACACACATTATCTGCACTCTACACATCAACGACTAAGAAGAAGCTTGTAAAGTGACATTTCAGGTGCTCTTCATCCCTGAAGGATTTTGACTCTTCGTCACATCACTTTGACGGCAATGAATGTGCTGAATAAAACCAATAGATGGGTTTTCACGGATGTGCAATCTTCACTTCTCAAAATCGAAGGAGAAAAGAGTTTGCAAATGAAATTAATTCAGAATTCACTGAGATCTATTATGAGATTTAACAAGATTGTGTATCCCAAAACGTCCTTTATTTTGAAAAGCCTAATTAACCTTGAGTTACGGGAGAAAGAAAAAGGAAAACAGTTTTAAACTGTTATGTGCTGACATTGATAATTTGTCCTTAATCAGCTTACTCCCAGTCTAAATCATGGTTCCTATTATCTGAGTAAATATGCTTAATATTTACGTGGCCAAATACGCTGCAGCTTCGGGTTTTAATTTTGAAAAAAAGGACAAATTAGGACTAATGAGTTAATACATAGGCTTGTGGAGATTGATATTGGCTTTTAAAATTAATCTAGTCTCCAATCTGTGGCTTTATTTCCATACTGATATTCAATTAATCTCTTCATCTCCACAAACATGGATTTAGATTAGGAGATGTTTGCGGTGCTTTGGTCCGACACTTCGCTCAGCAGATGGACGGCGCTGCTGCGAAAACGGGAAGTGGGATTTAAAGGAATGAATGAAACCGCTTTTCTAATGGAATTTATTGCCTGAGGTTTGAAAGATAGCATCACAGCCTGAAGAAAAATAAAATCAGGTATTGATTGGATGGCAAGCGCCCCTTTGGATTAGCAAAAATTAAATACAACTTCCTGTGAATCCGTCTGGCGTGTATCTGAATCGAGAAAAAGGCGTCTGTACCAAGTGCTGCCTTTTTCTTTTATTTGACAAAGGTCGACTTCACAAACAAGTGGTGTCCTATTACAGGGCCCTCTCTCTGAATCACATCCAGAAACCAAAGAGTCTGTGTCCTGGATCTCTGCTTTGGGGGGGTTCAACAAATGTTTGTCGTTAATTATATATTTTCCGGTTTCGTTTCTCCTTGTATTTCCATATTTTTTCAGTTAATTATATCAAGTTTGATCACAAAGGAGTACATGTGGTCATAGAGAGGTAATGACAGGCTGTGAATGCAAAATACTACAAAGTATGAGACCGATGATAGAAAATGAAGTAAACTAAGTCCTTTAAAAGCCCAAACTACAACTGTTAGTTTTCCTGTCCTCAGTTTACATTTCAAGTCCACTGGTTCCTCCTGAAGTACTTTTCAGTACATTTAGCATTATTCTGGAATATTTCCAGATGCGTGAGAAAAACTCATTTGATGTATGTCAGTGGGAGCAATTATGTTTTGATTTTGTAATTTCATAAAACACAATGTGTCTCGCGTTTCGCATCGAGCTTTATCCTTAAAGAAACTGATGGCTTCTTGTTATTCATGTTCATGCAAATACTGGGGTACAGTCCAATTTAGTTTTAATTGAGTCATAATCCCAGTTAATCCATCATATTTATATGTGGGAGGAACCCTTCCAGACATTTATTTTGCTTAATAAAAAAATGAATCACGGATAATCCTATTTGTGATGAACAATGCTGTTCTTTTCAAGGCTCTGGGGGTGTGTGTGATTGTGTGTGTCGAGCGAGCACCCTGTTGCTGTCTGTCTGTGTATGTGTGTGTCCTGTTTCATTGTCCCATTGCATTCATTACCCTCATCATTAACATATTTACAAAATCCGGGTCAATGTCTCTTTTTCTTCTTCTCTCCCTCTCTCTCTCTCTCACCCTACTCTCTTACTCCACCTCCCCCGCTCCTCCCTCCATTCGCCCCCGCCTCCTTCCCAGGGAACAATAAGTAGCATGTGTTAGGAGGATCAGGCAGATTCACTGTAAGGGAATTAGGGCCCTGAATGGCTTCCCTTAATTGGACTTGAATGGACTTTGTCTCTGGGAAACTGGTTCTTAAAGATGAGCCTCTTACGCACAATGTCCGCCTCGCTCCGTGTGGGAAGTGGGTTGAGCTGACAACTGTTTTAGGCACAGATGAGCAAGCACGCACACACACACACACACAAACACACCCACACACACACACACACACACACACACACCAGATCCTAATTGCACAGTGAAAGCTCTTGCCTTCTGACCAGACAATCATACATGTTAGCATGAGACGCTGAGGTCACCACTGTCTCGTCTTGAGAGTCAGTGAGAGTAATTAAGACCGCGTAAAGACTGAAGGAGTTCGGATTAATTAGACCCTCGCTGGCTCACACACACACACACACATACATACACTCACTCCCATCTGAGAATTACTGTACACTCTCGTTAACACACGCACACTCATAACAGTGACACAGTTGTCTGCGAGAGCCCCTGACGACTCGCCTTGAGAGGCTGGGAGGACGACTCCACGACGCCGTCTCAGCTGGAATCAATTAGCGTCCTGCCCGCCTCTCGCCCGCCTTGTCAATTAGAGTTACACAGCCAATTTGGCAACGTCCGGATCGGAAGCAGCAGCAGCAGCAGCTCGTCTGCCGACGCGTATGCAACTGAACTTGAGTAATTACCACCTTTAAGTGTTTTCTGGAGATGAGAACCATCAAGAAGGAATGCCGCCGCCTTCATGAGTCGAGCAGGCTGCCGAGGCACAGCGTGCACTGATGTGGGATCACAGACGGGGAGCATTAAAACGTCTGCCTTCAAATGGAAACTGATTAAAACGTGTCTTTCTTAGTTGTTTAGTATCTTAAATTAAGCGCCCCTTCTCTTTCTTTTGTAATCTTGATTAGGTGGTTGCAATTTACCTTCATTTTAACTCCAAACCTAACAAGAAATACAGTTAAACGTTAATGAATTTTACACATTATTGTGAGCATGGAAGGACAAAGTTGTGGAGAGGCTTTTTGGCATCCGAGATCAAAAGTTAGTTCTGTAAATTTCCACAGATTTTACAAGCTCCGTCAGTGATTGGTGACTCAAACCAAACTCAAGCACTCCCCTCCTTCTCCTCCAGCTCTCCATACATTCTTTCACAGCCAAACTGACAATATATGACAACCTACAATTACTTTTTATTTTCATGTCAAGCCAAATATTTGTCTATCCCTCACGCAAACAAATACACACACCTTAATGCTAAATCAGTGGTTTTGTACACCAGGCCTGACACTGCCTGATGAATTTCTCTTTCCCTTTCTGTCACACACACACACACACACACACACGTACACACACACATGCAGAAAATCAACTCTGCTGAAGTGTGTACTGTCGAGTGTGGCAGAAATGCCCTAAAACATAATTCAAATAAAAGTTACCACAGCAGCTATTCGTCCCACATCCACGGGAAACCTTTCGGTGTTCGAGCCCAGTGATTTGTGTTGATTGTGCACATTCGCCCCTGTCCTCTAAATTGTGCCGAGCTGCAACGAATCTGGGTAAAGTGGTGGGCAGATTCTTAAAGGATGTGTGCGTTTGCCCTTCCAACATGGCCTGGGGGCCGGGCGCGCAGGGGTTGACAACACCCGCCATCAAGGGGAAGGAGAGGCGAGTTAGGCCACCACGACACTTTCTCTGACACTCTCTCTTTTCCCCTTTTCGCTGTAAACAGAAAATGGCATTCCTCTAACTCAGCGTTTTGCCCCCCCCCAACCACCACCACCACCCACCTCCATTCTCTGTCTGTCTTTTGTCTCTCGCCTCTCTTGTGTTTTTTTTCGGGGTTGTGCTGATTGTGATGAGCTGGATGGGACAGCGGGCGGGTGGCAGGGCAGGTGGCGGGGTTGGTCGGGTGTGTGCATGCTGTGAGTATTCCCCAGTTCTGTTAAGTCTGTGCAGACCATCGAGTGAGGCAAGGTCAAGCGTGCAGCGACTTTGACCCAGTGGTCAGGAATAGCACTGCAACATTTCCCCCACAGACTCCCATTAAAACCTCTTCTCTCATTTGCCGTTGAGCGCCCTTTAGTCTGAATAGCAAATGCATCTGAGGGCCCAAGGGAGTGTTTCTCTCAAAACGAGGATGATCTGCTCATAGATTTGTTTCCTCTCCAGAGAACCACTCTATATTACTCTTTGTCAAATTCACCATTACAATAGCAATCCGCCCCAGAGAAAGCCAAGATCACCGAGTAAAACCCTTGTGAACCGTGCGCCTGACGCAGCGACATTTTCTCCTGCAACCAAAACTAGTAAAAGTGGATTTGAACACACTCTAGTTGCACTTAACCCATGATCTTTAGACCATTCTCTCAGATCATTGGTATGTATAAGTTGGCAGAAAAGACAGTTTTAAACTAATTTAATAAAATTGTCCAGTGGTAAATGAATGTGTCTTTATGCTATGTAGCTCCTAGCATCAGCTCTAATCTCAGCGTGAAGGGGCGAGGAAAAGAGGTCAGGGTCACTAATGGTGCCAGGGGTCACGCTATGCAAATGCAAACTGGGTAGGGACGTGAGCGATGGTGCACTGATGGCCACCGAAGCTTCTGAGAATTCATCCGTGAACTAGGTTCATGCCGATAGAAATAAACATAGTAAAACAATGCTCCTGCCTCGTCTCACACCTTCCCCTTTTCTGAATTTTATTAGTGTATATATTATTTATTGGATGTACAGGGGCCGTTGTAGTTTTTCGTTACTTTGTGTACGTGTGTTGTTTGCGTGTCGGGTGGCCGTTTGCAAATCGACAGATGACATCGCCTTACGCGTGCGTGTCGCTGTGTGTGTTTGTGTTTTAATTGCTGAGTTATCACAATCCTTTCGTGCAACTCTTTTTGTGGGTCAAAGCACCCCCCCACACACACACACACCATCACCACAGACTTACACACACAAACACACTTTCCCCTCTTCACCCCGAGCTTTGTTAAAACCAACCCTCTTTCCCTCTGCTGCACACACACACACACATCCCAAATTATGCTCCATTATGTCACCCCTCTGACCGCTCCTGAAAAAATATCTCTTTCCCTTCCGTCATCCTCTTCTTGTCTCTCTCTCTCTCTGCATTCCTTTTTCCACGCTGCCTCGCTCCATTCATCTCTATCTCTCCCTGTCTCCCCCTCTCTTTCTCCCCATCTCTCTCGCTCATCCCTTGTTCCTGTGAGACAATGTCTTGTAACAATACCGAGCTTAATCTCCGTGTCAAAGCCGTTTTTCCCCTTCACTGAACACAGACATACACACACAGACACACTTTCACTGGGCCGTCGCTGTACATTTTTTTCTCTTATGAGTGTTGGGGTTAGGGTTACACACACACACACACACAAAACTATGATGAAACCCTTTTTAAAGGTTTATTTAAATATATATACATTTTCTAGCTATATATTAATGAATTCATTTTTACTTTCATTCATCTAGTTGTAACTTGTTTTGACTATAACCTGTTTCACGACTATTATATTTAAACAGTTGTGCCCTTTCCCAAGGTGCTTTAGTGACTAATGAGGTGCATAAATGGAATTATATTATAAAGTTTAACTCTTACTTATTCGAAAGCTTGAATTGCTCGAGTTCAATTTGACAAATGTTAACATTGACCACGCTGCCTCAAAAAGAGTAATAGTCAATAAGCAGAAGATCCTTGTGTGACTGTAGACTTCCTTTCAGCAGTATGTGGATGAGACCGCAGCTCAGTGTTAAAGATACTAAAAACGTTGAACTGACCTAGAGAGAAGAGTTTTAACTGCATTTCAAATGCCCTCAGAGGCCAAGGTACATTTGTATCACAAACCAGCATGTTAATAAGTATCCAAGCAGTAGATCTAAATCTTGTTATGATACGTTTAAAATCTTTCATAAAGCTTCTAAATTATGACAATCTGTAAAAACGCTTTAAGTTATATATGGTTTAACAGAAAATAACTTTGGTGTCTGGAAAAAAGCTCAAGAACACTGCTCCATCTGTTTGGGCTGTAGATTGGCATGCTGGGAAAATAACAATGAATTTAAATAAAATCTATACTGCGTATTAAAGTGTCGTTATATCTGTGTGCGCTGTTCTAGTTCAACCGCTGCATCACCTCCCAGCTGATCAAGTGGTTCAGCAACTTCCGGGAGTTCTACTACATCCAGATGGAGAAGTTCGCCCGGCAGGCCATCAACGAGGGCGTGACCGCCGCGGAGGACATGACGGTGGGCCGCGACGCCGAGCTGTTCCGGGCACTCAACATGCACTACAACAAGGCCAATGACTTTGAGGTAAGCAACCGGAGCCGAGTGCGTAAAGACGATCAGTTTTCTCTGTGTTTTCCTGAAATCATTCAAGGAAACGTGTGTCAACTCAGCTGACGCACACTCACACGAACGTCCTCTACTAAGTCAGCTGTTCGGAGCGCAACAGTCACCTCGCGATTGTGCTGAGGTGTGGAAGTCGCAGAACGTGCGTGTGTGTGTTTGCGTGTGTGTGTGTGTGTGTGTGTTCGATGAGGCGAAAGAGGACTCTGCTCGAGGCATGGGTGTCCTTGTCAGAGCGATTTGCAGAAGTCACATCCCCTCCCTCGCTTTTCCCCTCCCAATATTGGTCTAAGGGGACCTGAGGGCCCTTAAACCATCCAACGTAACATCAGCAGCATTTAGATGTCCATTAGCACACACACACAGACACACACACACACACTCTTTTGGCTAAGGGAGGCAAATGCTGAAGCTTAAATGTTTAAAGATTTGCAGACACGACACACATGCACAGTGTCGGCCTTTGGAAGAATGAATAGCACATACTTTGCATGCTTTGCATATCAAGGGTCAGGTAGCTTTTCACAGGTGTGTATGTAAAGAGGCTGTGCAAGAAAAAGACACACACATGCAAATAATTTATGAGTGTGTGTGTTTATTTTGGCTGGTCTTATTTTTAGGAATGGCAGGCTAGGGTTCATGTCGGGGTTAGGAACTTTAGTACCACGGTTGTGGCTTTGCATATTTCTGCCTTTCAAAGACACATCATTAAAACTCTAAATGAGTGGCAACAATTTTCCAGGTCGATTTCAACTTTGAAGGACTAATAATTGTTTTTTTTATTCGATATAATTAATAATCAGTCTTTTACTTTTTGAATAGACCTTAATAATAAATTGATAGAGTCCTCACCCAAGAAGTTTCTATTTCCTAAATTATTTCATAAGCAAAGCAGCACAACTGAGAAAATTATTGGTATGATAAAAAAAAATGACCTGATATTACTTTTTCCTACTTTTGCCTCAAAATAAAATTGATTCAGTGACAGTCCACTCCCTGGAACATTTTCTGCTTTCTAAACTGGTTCAGAACAGTAAGAATTTTTTTGTGGAGCTGGCATTTTGCACAAAAAGAGTGTTTGTTTTGAAGAAGTCAGACGGACACATGATTGGAGCCGATAGCGATATTCAATCTGCTTGGACACAAACCAGGGAAGACAATCAATCCGAGTCGATACTTTGAGGAATATTTCGCCTCCATAAAAAAAAGAATCTTCGTTTTACAAAATATCTCTGTCCAGGCGAAAATACAAAAATAACTAGAAACGCTTAAACAAAGATTGCCAGGCCAGTAGGTGGCGATAAAGTCTAGATCAACAATTCGTAACGAGGTAAGACTGCTTTAATGTAATAGCGGGGCGAGGCAGATGCCTGAAAATGTCGGTAATGTGATGCGGTGGTGCAAAACTCGTATAATGCAGAGAAATTGGTATATAGCCACCATTGTTGTTGTCGTTTCTGGCTAATGTTAATCACGCAAAGTAACAGAGGGCGTGTGGGAAGCAAGCTGTGATGTCATCGCATCCCAAATTCTCTGTTTTACTTCTACAAACTGATGGATGGTTTTTGAAAATCTCTACTTTGGAGGGCGATATGTACCGTGAAGGAAAGAAAGACGAATAGTATCACGTCTTATGGGCAGGCGTTGAACTTCAAGATTTGTCTTATCGTTAGCGGTAGAAGATGCTGATGTCAGTAAAGAACACGTGGGCCCTCTGTGCACTAACGCGTTTGAAGAGGTAGGAGTTACTTTGTCCCCTTTCGTCCCCCCGTCTCTCTCTTCACCTCCCTCCTTCCCTCCCTCCAACCTCGCGTCCGTCCGTCTGCCCTGAGGGAACATTACTGGCTAGGGACACTTTCTCTCTCTCTCTCCCTCTCTCTCTGTCAAACTCCGAGGCGTGAAACTGGAACCAGGGCCGATTCAGCAAGTCTCCCGACACACACACACACACACACACACACACACACACACACACACACACACACACACACACACACACACACACACACACACACACACACACACACCTTCTCCTTTTGCCAAATTTAGCATCATCAGAGTTCCACCTTGGTTTGTCCCCATCACACTCACCCCTCCCCTCCCCTACTTCCTCCTCCTCTTTTGCCTCCCTTTCCTTGCTCCCTCTCCTTCCTCCTGAATCTGTCCTCTGTCGATATGTTCTCTCCGTCACCTCCTTTCCTCACCCTCTCCTTTTTTTTGTCCCTCCTGCGCCTTTTGTCCTCGCGCCTCCTCCACTATCGTCCAATTGCTGTCCCAGTCCTTCCCCTCTTTTCCCAGCGTCTCGCCCACTTTTCCACTGCTCTCCAACCTTTGTCTCGTTCTTTCCCAGGCTCCCTTCATATCCACATCTAATCCAAGATTTCCTCTCCCCCTTTTCTGCACTATTGTTCCATCACCCACCTTAGCTTCCAAAATTCAAACCGTCTCCCTGTCTAATTATGTGCTCAAAGTTGGCCTTGAAGGTTAAATAATTAGCATTTTTTTTATGTTTTCCTACAGTCAATCCTAGAAATAAGAAAGTCTTCTTAGGTTTGACGGGTTATTAAAAGCTTGTATCATTAGTTAACGCACATGTCCAGCATTTTTAAACAGTAATTGTAGATTATTGCAGCGGAAAGGTGAGTGTAATTTGTTGAGTTTGTGTGTGCGTGTCTGTGTGTCTGTGTATGTGTGTGTGTGTGTGCTGTCTCCCTAAGTTGGCATAAACAGGCCTCAGTAATTATAGCAGCTTCATTAATTACCTCCTCCTCCTCCCCTCCTCTTCAGCCACATTCTTTCAACTCTTCTTTCTTGTTTACCTCTGTCTCCCTCTCACTTGCTCACTCCATCCTTACTGTCTCCCATTTACTCCCCCCCCCCCCTGCTCCCTGAAACAATTTTGCCCTAATTGCAGCTCTGCCCACCGACTAATGAGGAAGGCAAAGAAAGGAAGGAGGCTCAGAAAGGGGACAGGAGACAGGGAATAGTCTCATCTTCAAAAAAGAAAAATAGAAACAGAAAAAAAAGACAGATTTTCTTTGCCAGGACACTGAGGGAAAGGTGTCAGCTTCTACCTTCTGCCAAGAGGAAGAGAAACATTTCCTCTTTTTTTTATTCTTTTATATTGAAAACAGATTGACGAGTCATTGGTAAAGTTTGCCAGCCACCCTGGGCGATGCCACTCAACACCAGCTAAAGTGTGTCTGTTAACGTTTTGCAATACGTGAAATATTGGAAGTGTGTCTGGTGGACACCAAAGTGCACTAACTGTGCACTTTGGTGTCCACCAGACACACACAATGTCTAAACGCGAATAGTGGTGAAAGGGTTGAAGCTGTAATATCTAGGTGTGTGTGTGTGTTTGTGTTTGTGTGTGTGTGTGTGTGTGTGTGTGTGTGTGTGTGTGTGTGTGTGTGTGTGTGTGTGTGTGTGTGTGTGTGTGTGTGTGTGTTGGTTGAGAGCGGACAATGAGACATTTTTATGAAGCCTTCTAAGGGACGTTCTCATCTTTCCAGTTCAAGGATCCTCACTGGCTCTGTCAGCACCAAACGATGGCACAGCTGCGCCACACACACACCCACACATTCACAAATACACATACATGCGCACACACAGATCCTCATTTGTGTTCATCTCAAAGAGCAGAGATATCCTCTCTTGAAGGGTGGGTGTGGTTGCGACCAAAATCTGCCCTTTGACTTTGAACCACACACACACACACACCTGGAGGCCACAGAGTGGTCACACACTCACATTTCAGGGCTATCTGGTTTCATAAGCTCTGCACTTCATGAAAGGCTAAAGTTCTCATGTCTTTCTCTGCCGTTTGTGAGTCTTTGTCGACCTTTCGCTCTCCTTATTCATCTATTCACTCATCTTTTCCACTTCCTCTTCATACGAGACCGCTGAGCTCAGGGGCCCCGCTCGACTCTCAGGAATCGATTCTCCGAGTGGGCTTTCTATCTGTTCTCTCTTCTCATAGAAAACTCTCTGCAGCCTGAATGCCTTGGTGCTGAATATTGGGTTTATTGTTTCTTTTTGTGTGGTGGCCAGCGATGTTTCAATGAATCAGCGCACGCATGCATATTAAAGTGTGTCTCCATCCAGCGGCCTTGAATCTATCGTTCTTCTTCCGAACATCTTCTCCTGCTTCCTGACGTCCTAACCTCTCGTCTTCTGTATGTAACCTACCCAGAGGGCATGTGCGCTCACACACACAGACACACACCTCAAGTAGCAGACCGGCCTTTAGAGACGCAGAGAATTTCAAACACTACACCTGTCCTGCTTTCTTTTCCTCTCCTCCCTCTCTCTCGCATGACATCTTACACCCTGGGACTCATGTGATGTCATGTCGGTTTAAGAAAAAGATGAAGGTTACATTTAATTGTCTTTGATGCATGTCGCACAAAAGTCCACAGACCAGCACTAAGCTTCACTACAATTTGATAAAAGGCAAATTGTTGTTGCTAAAAGGAATGCCCCACCTCGCTGCATAGCTCCTCTGTTACAACCCTCTCCAGCGACATTTGGTGCTTTATCGCTATCGTTTTAAATATTGGACAGATGTCCATCTGTCCCTATAACCTTAGAAGTAGAGACTCTAGGTAAAAATGCGAGTATAATGTCTAAACATAGCAGCGTCCTTGTTACGTTGCAAAAATACTGTTGTCGCTCAATGTCACCGAGTACGAGTGACCAAGTCTTCTTCACTGTCACTTTGTGTCTGCTGCTGGAAGACAGAAAGTGGTATGGTACAGATAATGCCACCTGCCAGTTTCTGTCACTATAATTATAGCTATCCGCAATGTGTGTGTGTGTGTGTGTGTGTGTGTGGTATACCAGTTGAGAAGAAGGAATCATCTTTGTCACTGAGCCTGATTGGAGTCACGAGGGGGGGTAGGGTGTATATGTGCGCGCGTTTCCCTGTGTATGGTCTTCCTGTATGTGTGTGTGTCTTTGTGTGTGTGTGTGTGTGTGTGTGTGTGTGTGTGTGTGTGTGTGTGTTGTGCATGCAGTGATTCCCTTCCCCTGCCCCAGCTGTCTCCTTAGCTTCAACAATAGGCCTGGTAACAAAGACGTGGCCTTCAGCCTCTGTCATGTGATACTAGTGGTCTGCAGCCTCTCAGTCAGATGACCCAGGCTATTGTCCTCTATGGATGACACACACACACACACACACACACACACACACCGATCCAAGGAAGAACAGCACGTGTATGAATGGACACACATAAAGTGGCAGCATGCAGAGATACGAAGACACTTGAAGCAGTTGTACACAAAACCAAGATACACACACACATGGAGATAGTGAGAGCAGACACACACACACACACACACACACACAGACACAATCTCAGGACGCAGACCCTTCCTCTCAGTCACATGCAGTGTGAACAAAGAGAAACTTTAGTGCCATTGTCCTGGTGACAGTGAGATCAGCGGCTGATTGACAGAAGAGCAGCAGAGAAAGGAAACATATTGCTGATGTCCTGGAGGAACCTCCAGTCTCCACTTATACCTTCAACTTCACACCGATTTTTTTAAACGTTATGTCCTTGCAAGTGTGATCTTTACAGCGCTTTCCATGTCCTGCTACGCTCAGGATCAGCAGCTATCTGCACGGTGCATATGTAGGTGACTGTGTCAGAGAGCATCAGAGCCGCAGGTTGCCGGTCGTGCTATTTATGCGCGTGCACTGTGTGAGGGAACACAGGGGAACGGAACAGACTTAAATTTAAACAGAGCATTGCCTCATCTTCCTTAAATAAACAGCTGGTCAAGGAACCTTGAAGAACGGATCAAACCCAACAACAGGAGCTGTTTTTAGACTGACTGAGACAAGTCCAAGTGTCTTCTTAAGCCCCTGAGGGAATGTCCCAGGCAATAATCTGGGAAGGCTATTTGCGTTCTAATCTTTCAAGACTCTGGACGACGATACAAGAATTGTATTCATTCAAACCCCAATAAATAAAATCTATAAAAGGCCACGTCCACGGCACCCAGACAGACTTTTGGATAAAAGAAGCCCTGCCCTTTCATTTCATGGAGCCTCTTAAAAAACAAATGCAGGGTCGTCCGCAATAAAAGTTAAACCTGACTTTTGGTGGTAAAAAAAGGACAAAACGTCTTAGAGGTCTAAACCAGAATGCTTTGAAATTACACAGTGTCCTTCGACTGAAATCATTCCTGAAGTTAGATGAAGCAAAGAAAGCAAAAGCTTGATCAGTCTTCTCTCCTCAGATAGATGAGATCAAAATTGGAAGAAAAAGCATATAGAGATACAGACAGGAGAAAGCTAACATCATGTGTCTCATGAACCATAAGTGTTTCCCTACATTTCTGAATGTTTCTTCCCATTGTGAGAGAGAGCATTCTCTCCTGATACATGCACTACCCCCATGCAATTTATTTATCTTACTTGTTAAGGCCGCAGTTCAATCTATATTTGAGATACAGAAATCTTAAAAAACAAATAATCTAATTTGTGTGAAGTTGCGTTATTTGTATTTGCTGAAGGAGACGCGATGAAAGGAAAACACAGGGAAGAGGATGAGTGAAAGGGCACTCCACAGTGTGTGTGTGTGTGTGTGTGTGTGCGTGCATGTATTTTCCTGCCAGGGTGTGTGTGACTAAAGCCAGACCTGATAGCGGGAAAAAGAGAGAGAGAGTGAGCGAGAAGAGGAGGAAAAAGGAAGCAGATGCTCGTGTGTTGGCACAAACATGATACATCCACTCAGTCTCACACACACACAAGCACACATGAAGACACACACACACACACACGCACGCACGTACGCACGCACGCACTCACGCACGCACACAGCATTGCTCAGTTCACAGAAGGAGCAGCAGATGAGAGAGCTCCAGTATTGTGTTAGTGGTCGAAAAGAATACTCCACTGACCAACAGTACTGTGTACCTCAAGGCCACAGAGAGAATGATTGGCAACAAAATGGAGGGTTTGTGTGTGTGCGTGTGTGTTTGTGTGTGTGCGTGTGTGTGTGTGGGGGGGGTCCTACAGTGTCATTGTCTCTTGTGTCGAGGGATTAGTAAGAAAAAGGAAAAACACAGTTTATTTCTGTTTGTACACCTTGAGAATCAAGCATATGGTGTTTGTGCAGTCGTTTCTTAAGAACCCAGTGTGTGTGTGTGTGTTAGTGTGTGTTTTTCTTTTGCGCATGTCAGCGAGAGAGGATGGAAAGGTAAAGGAGCGAGAGAGCCGAGTCAGCTGAGGTCATGCAAACACGCAGCCAGAGCAGACGTCTGCATCGGTCTCCTGGTGACACCGTGTAGAGGAACAGCATGGACAGAGAGACTGAGAGAGAAGAGGGCGATGAGCTGATGAGAGCTGCAGAGGATGGATGGATTGACAGAAGTTAAGAAAAGGGTTTGAGTGTGGAAAAGGAAAAGAAGTGAAAGGAAAGGCAGTCATTAACTAAGTTATTAAACCTTAATTCATTATTGTATTAAATTATGGAACAAATGATCTTTCAATTAGACTATTTTCATTGATTCCTTGGAGGTATCTTTGAAATCCAACCACCAGTCCAACACAAGGTTAATCAAAAATAAATCAAAAGTCTTTCAAAAGAAATACGCTTCACTCTCCAAAAAAGCCCCAAAGCTCAATGGCCGACAGTTGCTACTGTGCAAACAGAAAAGCAACAGAGAGACACAATAATATCTTGTTAGCAGCTATGATTAGCATGAGGCCAAACCGTATTGACAAATCCGAAAAGTGTGGGCACCTTTGTCGGGTCAGGTTTGGGAGCTCTGTGATTACACATCATTTTTGAAGTCTCTCTCGATGAAAGAAAAGGCAAATCTCATTTTTTGTAGTGTATCCAAATGAAGTAACCTACTTTATTCTAAAAAATATTTGTTTTAAGTACAAGACCCGCTTGTGCTCGTGGCCTGCAACTCTGTAAAAAAAGAAAGAAAGAAAGAAAATGACTTCACCGTTGCTAAATGTTGCACTACAGGTTTGAGTCTCTGCAGGTGGAAGCTGGTTTGTGTTTTTACTGCTCAAGCTAACAATGTCATTTGCCCTGTGTTTATTGCAAACAAGCCTCTACTGTTGTTGTTACCAGAGGAGTATATTCGTCCAGGTTGGTTTTTTATTTTTTCGTCTGGCAGGTTGAAAATACAAAGTTTCTAAAACAGCTGAAAATGACTGTAACCTTAAACCCATAGTAAAGCATTTAAAAAAAGGTAATTTAAATGCAGCCAGAGATACAGATGAAGCCAAAGGAAAAAACAGGTAAACAGAAAAATGCAATTGACAGTAACGTGCGCAGCAGTGGAAAGTGACTGAGGACGAGCGGTAAGAGGCTAAAGTAGCCCTCATGCAGGTGACCCGTCGTCTTGAAGGCAGCGGCTGTTTCCCGTCAACACCGCTCCCTTCAAACGTCTCAAAATATACCACGGGTTTAAAGGTGTGATGACAGATAAATGGTTAAGTGAGCTGTGTCATGAGATAAAGAATACATTTCTAAAAGGAGATGAGGGGCAGGGGAGCCAGCAAGGAGGAGGAGGAGGAAGACGAGTGAGAGAGAGAGAGGAAGGAGATAAGGGAAAAAGGGGGGGGGGGGGGCTGTCCCAGTGGGCGTCTTTGTTGGGCAGCAATTTAGAGATTTAAAGGCTCTTGTCCTTCTGCGTGCGTGTGCTTGAGTGTGTGTGTCTGTGTGTGTGTTTGGTGTGCGCATGTTCGTGAAGAGAGTAATTGAGCCTCCCTTCATCCAATATTTACCCACCAAACCAGAGCAACCATGCGAATTCTGTTTACTGGGAACCAAGTGTCTTTCTTCCTCTTTATCTTTCTTTCTCTTTCTCAATTTTCCCCCATTCCTCACTCGCTCCCTCTCTCCTGGCAACAAGACATCATATCAAGATCCAAGCCAGGAGTAAATCGTGCGCGCACACACACACACACACACACACACACACACACACACACACACACACACACACACACACACACACACACACACACACACACACACACACACACACACACACACACACACACACACACACACACACACACACAAACACACACACAAACACACACACAAGGGAAACAGGCCCATCTGTATTGATGATGGCCTAATTTAGATCTCTTTATTGGACTGATTTACGACAGCCAGACAAATCTGGGCATCTGGACCCAAGTGTGTGTCTTCTTGTGTGCGCGAGTGTGTGCGTGTGTTGTCCAGTCGAACTGATACCCAAACCGGACACACAATATCCTCCCGGCATCATTTCATCCTTTCTGCTCGTGTTTCCCTACCTCTCTCTATGTGAATCAGCAGTCTCCTCCCCCCGCCCCCCCGCCGCCGTCGTCTCGTTTCAGCACTTTGAGTCCTCTCGACGTCCTGAAACATTTAAAAAAAAACAAAAACACATCAGTCAACGTGCGGAACAAGGCGGACGCAGCACTCCAACACAAAGACCTCCCTAGACCTTGACCCGTAGAAGGCCGGGGACCTTTCTAGGTCAAGGTCACGTTGTGATTTGAGATATCTACACAAACAATGGACAAATGAAAAGACAGCACTTTGACTTTTACAGCTCCAGCCTTGAATGTGGGAAAAAAAACTGAAGCTACACGGTCTAATATCTTGAAATATTAGACCGACAAAAAATTGTCCTGGGATGTCATTAAACTGTAGATCTGTTTTTTTCTAAAGATGAGAGCAAATTTGAACAACTAAGAGATGGGTGGGGGGGGGGGTGGGGGGGTGATGCAATCCAAGAGGGAGAGGACGCCTCAAAGGCACATTCATCTTCAAGATCAAGCTCGGGTTTCAACTTTTATTTTTCCCCGTGGACACTTTCACAGCGGCTATTAAAAAACAGCAGCTTGACTTTGGGGCTTCCTTTTATTTTCTTGCAGACGTAAAACAAACACTTTTAGACCTTTCAAAGCTGCATAAGGGGCGCAGGCGTGCTCCTATTTCCGGAACTGCCGATTTCATTCATGTCTCTAATGATATAACTGTTTTCATAAAGTGAGGAAAAGACAGAAACTAAAATTTGATTTGACTGGTTTTAAACTTCCAGGTCATTCGAAAGGAGGAAATGAAAGAGTCAAAAATGATAATGAAAGTGTTTACGGGTGACTTCCAGCTTTAACTTTGATTCATGACTAGTTGTAAATGTGCAGACACACACACGCACACATAAACAAACACACACACACACACACACATCCTGAGCAGTGAGGCATCATCGCAACTTCCTATTTGGTTTCACCTCAAAATAAAACGGTTCAGAGGATCCAATACAAATAGTTAAGTTGTGACAAAGTACAAAGAGTGAGGAGTCTACCCTGTTGGCATGAACACAAGTTCTCACCTGGAAAGGTTAAACTTGGATTTGTGAACGTTTGTGTGTCTGTGTGTGTGTGTGTGTGTGCCTGCACAGTAGTGTCTATACCAAAGACAGTGACAGAGGGCCTCATTGAAATAACTGTGGTCTCAAGGGGCCAGCTAAAATGAGAGAGAGAGACGGTAGGTGAGGGGAGACGGAGTATACGAGAGTCCGGGGAAACATTTAGGGTGGGTGTGTGTGTGTGTTTGACTACGAGTGTGTGTGTGTGTGTGTGTGTGTGTGTGTGTGTGGAGGGTGATTCATCCGTTCTGGTGGCGGCTAACCTTGGCGCGTCCTGCCACGCGTGACGGGGTTACACCCAGACAGCACTGTGCTGTCCTCTACGTGCGAGTGTTAGTTTGTTGGGGTGTTTCGGGAGCGTGTGCTCATCTGGAGGGGTCTGCCTTATGTGTGGGTGTGTTTGTGTGTCTGCATGAAGAAACAGCGACAAAGAAGTAGGAGGGGGGGGGGGTCCTCGTCAGGTTGTTTAGTGTCTTTGTATGATCTTGCCCCCGGGAGAAAGGGCAGAAAAAAGAATGAACAATGTGTGTGTCTGTGTTTTGCTGTCAAACACGGCTATGAGCACAAACACAGCATTAAAAACACACACACACACACACACACACACACACACACACACACACACACACACACACACACACACACACACACACACACACACACACACACACACACACACACACACACACACACACACACACACACACACACACACAGCCTTGTGATGACAGTATATTTATGCCTGCACGGGTAAAGGACAATTGGAACCCTGCAATCCTGTTTAAACTCCGCCCCCTCCACACACAGACACACAAATACGCACACACCCGCACACACAGTAAAAGATCCCAGACTACTGTTCACCTGCCATTGTCAAGGACTGAGTGTGTCAGTGTGTGTGTGTGTGCACAGACCACACACACACACACATTCACCAGGGTCTGTTAAGAAAGGGGAAGTACGATTAGAGGAAGTTCACCACTAAAGAAGAACTTGCTACAGGAATAGAAATACGTGCACACCTGAAACCCACACACAAACACACACACGCTGAACCCAGATCTGTGATCCCGTTCAGTCACACAATAACTTAACGGAAAGCAAACTTTATTTTATATTTGAATATAGGAAAAATATCTCATCGTCATTAAATAAATACGTTTCCTCCTTTACTCGCTCTTTTGTTTCATGTCTTTTATGGATTTCTGTCACATCACCCATGATTTCCTTTTTCTTTCACCCTCAGGTCCCCGAGCGATTTCTGGAGGTGTCTCAGGTGACTCTCCGGGAGTTCTTCAACGCCATCGTGGCGGGCAAGGACGCCGACCCCTCCTGGAAGAAGGCCATCTACAAGGTGATCTGCAAACTGGATGGCGAGGTCCCGGACGTCTTCAAATCCCCCAACTGTCTACAGGAACTCCTCCACGACTGAGGAGGTCGTGAGGAGGAAACGCGGCGAGTAGGACAAACCTGCACGGACCGTGAGAAGACTGTGAGAACATGTTTCTAGAGGCCTGGGTCGGGATGAGGTCTTCAGTGAGATACGTTTGAAGGAGACTGACGATGCAGAGACTTGAAGTTATTCTTCTCGGAGGTGCCGGGGGAACGTTTGCTGGTGGTTGTTTTTCGGTCAGCCCATCTTTTAAAAGACAAACCCCGCCCTCCAGATGTTTTATAAAGAAAATAAAAAAATCCCTCTTCACCGAAGGCAGAGGGCCGAGACTCCTCAGATTAACGAATCCTGCAGAGACTTTTATGACTCAAAAGCAAAACGGTGAGAGTTGAATATCCTTGCACTTACAGAACAGCCCCTCCCGGCCTGAAACACCCCATCCCCTCTTTCTCCTCCACCGCGTCCAAGCTCGCTCTTCGTCCGGCCTCACCGCTGAAGAGGAGGTCCTCAGCCCCAAGACCTGGGACTGGGAGCGAACTAAAAATGAAGATGATAATATATATATATATAAAAATCTTTTTATTGTGGATGTTTTTAAGTTACATGGACATTTTGGAAAAACAAAAGTGATGTTTCTGTATTTTTTTTCTCCTTTGTATAAGCTTACACCTCCTCAGTCACTTACAAAGATGCACACAAACGCACACACACCTTCACATACACACACACACAGAGGAAAGCACAGTAGCAATTCCAAATCCCCAAAAACTAACTTAGTTGTTGTTTATTTCCCTTAATTCCCCCTCCTCTTTTTACTTCTTCCTCTTCTTACTGTACTGAGACTTCCTGGGTGTTCGTCTTGACTGTGCCCCCCCCGGCTGCCCCTTTTGGCTCATGTTGCATTCAGGTACCCAGAGGATCAATGGCAAACATTTTCAGTAAGAATGAAATGACTGAAACAACATCAATCTTATTTTTTTTTAACGATTTTAGAAGACCAAGACAAAATATCTGAGACGGTAGTGTTAATAGTGAGATTATTTATAAACCAGATTAAAGAGAGCAACCTGTTCTCCTAATCTCACTCTCGATTTTTCTGCATTTACACAATTCTAGCTGCAGAATTGACCTTAAAAAGTGACCCTTCTTTTTCTTTTCTTTTTTTTTTTTTTTTTTTTATATAGAAACACAAACCTCAGCTCCCACACACTGTCGTCACTCGAGTGAATTGACTCGCTCATTTTAAATCCTCATTAGTCACTTACCACATAGAAAATAGGAAATGCCTGATGAGGGCTTGGAAAATATACGTCAGTGTTTACTTTTTTTGGGGGGGGTATTTCTGTGTTGCAACGTAGACACAAATATCTAAATGATAAGGTTTACTTCTGTTGTTGGATAATGGATAAATGCAGGATGGGGTACTCAGGCCATGTTTGGTGCTGTACTAATTTTGGTGCCATTGTTTGCCTTTATTTTGAAAGAAATGTGGATTCATGCCAGTCAGATTGCTTAATTTCAACGGTCATCCCAGTTTCAACTGGTTCTTAGATCACAGAGCATAAATCACAAGATAAACGAGAATATGGTCGAGAGCATCTTTCCCCCAATGCCCAAAAGTCCCAATCAAGTTGCAACAAATTTCAATCTCATTGATTTCAGCTTTCTACATATTTTTTAAATCAAGATTCATGAATTATTTCCTGGGAAAAATGATGGAAAACATTCCTGGATGATCCCCTTGGTCCAGATCTTCTTCCCTGAACTGTACCGCACTCTTCCACCAAGTTTCATAGACAGGTTTGAACTGTGACGACCGACTTTGCTACAATCAGGTGTGTTTCAAATAAAAAAAGGAATTTCCCTCATTATGATATTTTACCCCCCCCCCCCTCATCAAAAGCGACAAACCGCGGGATGGAAGCGTGGTTGTTATTTCAGATACTCCTCTCTGCTCTGGCAGAACAACAGGGGCAGCTGCGCCAGGCGGGTCGTGTGTGAAGTGTTTAAAGGTTTTAACAGCAGAAAAAAAAGAAGAAAAAAATGACATACAACAAAATGCTGATATTTGTAGCTTGTATAGATGTAATAATTACTCTGGTCACCCTGATACTTTTATTATTTATAATTGAAATAATTATTCCTATTAATGTTATTATGATGATGAAGAAGATGATGGAGGGATGATGATGATTAATTCTTGCTACAGATTTGACCAGTGGTTTGCTCATTGTTTATCCATCACACTGCAACATGAAATAAATTATTCTTTGGAAAAAAAAAAGTCGGAGGGGATGTTTTTTTGTTTTTTCGGGGGGGGGAGTGACTGTACTTTGTGTTTGCACTCAGCGGAGGTGCAGAGGGCGTTGACCCGTTTGCATGCGCCTGCCCACAAACACCAAATCACCATCAACCCAGGCAGTAACTAGGCAACATGATGGCCACTTTATCTCCGTCCGTGGCCTCCCTCCCTCCGTCACTCTCCCTCCCTCCCTCCCTCCTTTCTCTCCCTCTCTGTCTCTCTCTCTCGCTTTCTGGATTCTGTAGAGGGGACATGTGATCCCTTGTTGTTGTTGCTGATGAATTGAAAAGAGGAGCGCTGTGTGATTATTGTCAGCACAAAAGCCTCAAAAAGCTGCTGACGTCTAGATTAGCCAGTACAAAGACACAGGGACAGACACACACACACTCACAGACACACACAAAAAGACATAGGTACAGACTTGCACTCACACACACGCACGCACACACAAAGGCACAGGGACGAGGCCCGTCTGCCCTTGCTGCCCTAACATCCTTCTCACTCCTCTATCCCAACTCTGTTCCCTCTCAGCCCTCCATCACTGATATCACTCCCCTTTTTTTTTAATTTTTTTACCTCTCCTGCCTCCTCTTCACTTCCCTCCTCGTAGCTTTTATTCCATCCACCCTCCTCTCACACCACTTACCTCCCTAACACACACAAACACTCGCCGTGCCCTCTCTGTGTTGGCGCCAAACACTAACTGGCATCACACAATGCCAACCACCATCACCAGCATGGGACAAATTGCCAGCACTCAATGTTCCTCTTTTTTTCTCTTCCCCCCCTTCTCTCGCTCTTTATAACAAGGTGTGTAAAAACAATGGCGAGAAATTCAGCGGTGCTCTAAATAAAATTGCGTGATGATGTGTGGCAGCGCTTTCATGTAATAATGCAAATATTGCAAGAGATAATTAAAAAAAGGCGGTAATTGCATAATAAAGCTGTTTATAACCCTGTAAAGCAACACCTCCTGTAATTATCCCGTTGCTATGAAGATCATTTTCCACTCTGGAGAAGTCAGATGGGATTAAGGGGAAAAAAGTGATGCAAGGAGTTAAACACCTTACAAAATAAAAGCATAAAATAAAGACATGGGAGGCCTTAAAGGTATGGACAGTAATCAAAATACTAGGATGTTTTATTTGAATTGTGTTATTACTAGGTATATAATTTACTATAAGGTACACTTTTAGGTACACTTTTAGAGATCCTTGTAATACGGATACTCCACAAAGCTAGATTTTAGCCATCTGATTTCAACCTATGTCTCCAATTGTTTTTCCATGATAACTAAAGTCCTTTATGACAATAAAGGTCTGGTGTTGCGTTCACTGAAGACTTTTTTTGGTAGGTAGTGGAAGAGTCAACCAGTCACACCATCCCATACATGCACATGAGGCATTTTAAGGCTCATTAATGTTCAACATTTGCCAATTTTCCTCCAGATTTGTTCACGTCTTCCGGAAGCTTATGGAATGCGGATGAAACAAACGAAAAGGGGCAGTACCACAGGAAACCAGATGGGGGGGGGGCAGTGTAGCGAATAGCTCAAGTCCTGAGCGCTCCCCTCTAGTTAATATATTGCTCAACGGCTATGCCAACGTAAAAGATGCATGTGGTAGGTTACGGTTTCATCGTTAGAAATGGACGCAACTCTTTTTGTACGTTAATTAAGAAGCTTTTAGCAGAGAGCTAGTGGCATCTGGCCTTGTTAGGGGGTCTCAGACAATGGTGTCGTTGTAGTCATCATACAATTTAAGGGAGTCCCAACAAAATTGACATCGCTGTGGACTTATGTGATCGGCCAGTTTCAGTGGCCTCCTCAGAGTTCGGGGCGATTGCCTGCGTTAGCTGTTGGAGGCAGGATCCTAGACCTGACCCTGCTGAAAGTGCAAATGGAAATCAGAGACTGATTATTTATTGGACATAAAAACTCAAATATTTAACTTTCAGCAAATCCAAACTACACAGAGGACAATAAGGTGGTGTTTTGTTGCTTAATCTTGAAGTTAATTGTATGCAGAACTAAACCAACACAGATGGACATAATAAAGACGCATCGTAAAAACAAACCTGTTGCACATTTCAGCTTTAAGAATATAAAAAAATAAATCGCAGATATGCAGACGGGCCGAGATGAGCAGTATCTCGTGCATTAGCTCCCACTGCCAGAGCTTTTCATTAGAACAGGAGGGGCTGAACAGGAGGTGGGGTCACTCTTTGCTCTATATGATCACAGACACACACACACACACACGCCCGCACGTGCCGTCTGCCTGTGAAAGCACATCTGAGCGGCGCAACAATAAAACAGCTGTGTTTGTGTTGGCCTGCTGATTGTTTCATTCTCAATCAGCCCGTCGTACACACAAAACGCACTCGCGCAGACACAAACACACTTACTGTCCGCGGAGATGGCACGACAGTGATACATCGTGGGTAATAGCCGCCGTTATTATGGAGGAGGGAGCGGGTTTATTATGGAGAAAATCTCTCCACAACATCATTCTAATAGCTTTAACTGTCGCCTCTGTGTTAACTGCTGCTGGAGTGAATGTGGTGTGTGTGTCTGTGTGTGTGTGGGGAGTGAGATTTGTTCTGCTTTATTCACTTCCACTATCATGTTGGCAGTTAGTGGATGGTCTTAGATGAAGCAATTGATTTACGCAGCTACAAAATAATTTCTATATCAGGACATCAGGGTTGTATAATTGCGATCTAATATCCAACAACAAGGTTTTTAGAGTATGATTTAGTTGTCAGCCAATTGGTTTGCATTCCTACAATTATATCAACTGTAATGATCTCTATAATTAGCAATGCTAACAGTTGTGAAAGGGTGTTGCACATTCTGTTTCGATCTCTCTCCCTTTTTCACGTCAGTTGGTTTTTTCCTGGTTTTAAGTTGATCGATTCATTAAGAGGGATGACCCGCATTGCTGTGATGTCACAACTGGTCCAGCCTTCAGCTCATTGGTTGGCAGTCTTTAAAAATACTTGAAACTACAGATTGAGACCATTAAGCCGATAGGAAAAAGTTTAAAGACGTAAATCAAGTGAAAAATAGGAAACTGCACCAGTTAAGTCACCCTCTCTTGCTCGTTTGAGAGAATACAGGCTTCAGGCACTTTTGCATTGCATTCACTTTACAAAGTTTGCTTCCCCTTGTACTTTTATACGATGTATGAGCTACAACAGAGTGCTAGATTTAGGTGAAAGGGGTTTTTGGAGGTTAGGGGGTTTTTAGCTGCAACATGCAACGTCACCACTAGATGTCACTATATTCTACACTGAACCTCTAAGCAAAGATGAATTTTAAACAACATTACTTAAACTATAGAGCACATATTCTGTGAGTTCACCCTGTGTGACCTCATTCTGACCTGTAGGAAAACTAAACTCAGTTTTAATTGAGACTAAATCCGACACAGTGACTTCAAGACATAAATCAAAGATTGACTGATTGAATTGGACCAGGACTCGCTGCAGACCTCACTATTGGCTTGTTGAACAGACTTTAATCAGCCAGCGCTGCATGTTCTCTTGCATCAGTTCTTTAAGATGGCACCCAGGTGGATGAAGCTAATTGTTGTTTAGAACAGCTGCCCCGACAGCGCTCTCACTTCCTCCTCCCAGCAGGCGCTGCATATCTTTGTTTCTCCGTCAGGTCATGCTTCTCTTTCCCTCCAATTCTTCCGTCTCTTTTGTAGGCCATGCGTTCTTCCATCTCTATTTGCATTCAATTGATTCCTTTTGCTGTTAAATTGTATTTCAGCCGACCGTCTACCATTCATCAACTCCTAATTTGAAAAAAACAAACAATCCCACATGTGGAAAAGTTCTACATCTATCCATTTATTCTCCGAGTCAACCATTGTTTCATAATGTTTCTGTCCATTGATCAATCATCTAATTCCCCTTTTTTTTTAATCCATCTTTACATCCAAGTATCCATCCCTCCACCTTCTTTTCACCCCCGTACTCACTGACATCTACCCCACCTCCCTCATTCCTCCCACCATCCCTCCATCTCTCCTTCCATCAGCGGTCTGTTCGCTAATCAAACACCATCTGTCCTTCCATCCCCAACCTGTCAGGAACAGCTGCCAGCCGCTCTCTTAACAACACTTTTAACAACCCTGCCGCATCTTCCACGGCCCGCCGCCTGCACCGGGGCGGACGCCGCCGATCGGGGGCCGCCGCCTCCTTTGCAGGCGCACGCCAACCCAGCGGACACATGTGCGATCGGCGGCGTACAAAAACCGACGGAAGCGTGGCCTGTTAGCAGTGTGTGAGGTGAGCAGGAGGAGAGAGGGAGCTGTAATTGAAAAGACATTGGAAATTGGAAATGGCTGTGGGAGACACCAAGAAAAGGCGTGTAGGAGCAAACTTCAACTGTCCTCTTGTTGAACCTAAGTGGCGACTTTATGAACTGTGGGCAAAGAAAATAAAAATATTCCAGAGAAAGAGGAATAATGAGCAAGCAGAAGGTATAAACCGAGAGATAAAACAAAGGAGAGATGGCGCACGGTAAACGAGTGGAAGTCTAAATAGTAATCAAGGGAAGAATCAGCCGCCTGCTCAAAAAAGGGTTTGGAGCTAATGGTGGGAAGTAAAAGCTCCCAACACAGACACACAGACACACACACACACACACACACAAATACAATTTTACACACTGTATAATCACCACGAGCAAACAATCATAAGAATACAATCATCTTCAACTCGTTCAAACATAATGGTTTTTCCTCAGACAAATAACACCAATCCTCCCGAACGCGTGCGTACCATGGATGTAATCACTTACCAATTTTCACACACGCAAAAAAACGCAGTCATCAAACACACACGCTGCGCAAACTGCACTGCTGTTGTCGTGGACATGCCAAGACATTTTCAAGTGTTATATCCTGAGGAACTTCCCAAACCAATCATTGGCACATAGGCCAGATGTTCACTGGCGCTGCAATACAATGTTCTCCTGGCACAAGCGCACACACACACACACACACACACAGGCTGGCATCTTTGTCTCCCTCTCCCTTTACGCATATGAGCATTCGATATGAGACTGAAACGCCAAGACTGCACTTTTTCATCACACAAAGGGGAAGGAAAGGGGTTGAGGGGGGGGGGAGAAAGAAGTAAAGGGGGCAACGAAAGGACAGAGGAGAGACAGATGGAGGGAGAGAAGACAAAACAGTGTGTCAGTTCAGGGCTGAGACACGTGAGTCGAGAGGCCAAAGACGGAGGAAGAGACGGATTTGACACCGAATGCAGCAGTGGTGGATGCAGGTGCCTCAGGTGATATTGATAAAAAAAATGCCTCACAATGCCACCTAGTGGGAAAAGTGACACGCTCACATTTAGCCTGAAGGTTGTTAATGTCTCCTTTATGGAGGGAGTTTGTTTGGGCTGCAGAGATAGAAGATTTCCCCCAATTTCAGCTCAGGTAGAGCAGAGGAGTAAATCTGCACCGACAGGCAGGAGCAGACTGGACTTCATTTATGTGGTTGAAAAAAAACCAGCAACTCTGTCGACTTATCTATTAGAATAGAAGGACTTTTCACTTAATGTTGAAATTTACACAAACACTTAACCAAGTGGTGTGTTTAGTTTCCTGTATATTTGTTTCAACTCTTGATGTTTAGATATTGTTTAACTGTGGTTGTATTTTCCCATTGCAGTGTGATGACCCTGGGGTTTTGTTTAATGGTTTCCAGCAAAAAGTTGCCTCGATTTGTTTCCAATGCTCTCAGTGAAAAAGAAAAATGTGTTTTTCATGTGCGGAAATGTGTCCGCGGATTAACTTTTTGCAGTCCGCTGCCACCTGATGCGCCTCCCTTTCTCTGATTTAATTTGGTAAAACAAAAGCTTCCAGCCGGCTGCTAAAAAAGCAGAGAGGTGGATTTATTCAAAGCTCTTTGTTTCGAAAGAATAACAGGAATTAGTTTATTAAAAACGATGTTTCGAGGACACATGGAAATCATGTTCTGCCGCAGTCACTCTGAATAGATGCCACCGGCGAGTGGAGCCATTAAAAACACCAAACTGAAGATGACTTGCAAGTGGAAACCTTTGATCGCAACGACAATTTTAGAGATTATTTGACATGATCAAAAATCGGAGTATTGAAACCTCCTCTCCCTGCGTGTACCAGGCGTCCTGCGGGCGGCGAGTGGACACCCTGCGATGTTAAAATTCAACCAGCGGGGAGAGGAGACGTCTGGTGTGGCAATCAATCCGGGCTCACACAGGGCACATGCGGTGGGGGTGGGGGGGGGGGGGGGGGGGGAATCACACACACACACATTCATACACACTTATAGACATACAACACTCTCGGCGTCGGCTTCCATCCGCACGCCCTTGACGGAGTGTGCCGGCCACGTGTCCCGTGTCCAATAAGGGCATCAAGTCTGTCAATAAGAGCCTTTCAAGAATACCAGGGGTTCCATCAGCTGACACACACTGACATACAAGGACAGCTAATAGAGCCTCATCTGCACATGCACACAAACACACACACACACACTCACACAAAACACACAAGAACTCATTTCCCCCCCTCACACTTTGTCCTTTAACCAGACTAAAATGGAGAGAAGCCCCGGGCCGCTCCATTTTAATCCACATTACCTTCCCCTCCTGACCTCCCCCCCGACTTACACATGTTTCGTTTTTGTCCTCTCTTTGTCTCTCTCTCACGGTTTTTTTCACCCTTTCCACTGACTTTCTCTGTCTTCAGTCTCCTGTAATGAAATATAAGTGTGCGGATCGCCCCCCGGTTCTTTTAGCTTTGCCGAGGTGGTTATGTTTTCAGCCCCCCGTCTTTTATTTGTAAGTAATATTAGGGGAAAACTGTGAGACAGATTTCCATAAAGCTGAATTGAAGGACGCAGAATGGGACAGGGAATTTGTTGTGGATCCGGATAATACATATTTTTGATGGATTCGGTTTATCTTGCGTTTGTGTTCTACCTTTGTGAGCGTTTTTGAAAGTAATCTTAATTGACCAACATATTTCTTCTTGTCAAAAGAACCGCAAACTCTGGCCTTGGATTGAAATGACCACACCACAATATCCAGCCCAACTGAAGTGTCCTTGAGCAAACCATCCAAAAGAGCATCTCATCATGGAGAAGTTTTGAGAACAAAGGAAAACTATATCACAATGGACAAAAATATTTAATCAAAGACATTTCTCTGTGGCCGATAATATGAAAAGGACAGTGCTTCACTAACATAGGGTGACCAGATTTGAGTTTGTAAAAAAGAGGACACTTCGTCGCGGGGAGGGTTGGCGTAGGGAGGTGTAGTGTATAGCATGCCGCACCATGACCATGGTGCGTTGTAAACAGCGCACGGAGTGGAAGCGGCAAGGTGCTCAATGTTGCCAGATTGGAAATGGCAAAGTAGCGTTCCGAAGGCTCATAATTATTGTGGCTCTGGCAACCCTGAGATCAGTCGCCCAATGACAGACTCTCTCTACAGTCAGCTCGCGCAAGAAGGTGGAACGTAAGGGTGGTACCATTTCCAGAACTTGGAAGGCCGAAATAACTAGTAGGCTATGTGAAAGACCCAGAAACATAAATATGCGACGAGGCAAAAATAAAATAAAAAATTATTAATATTTTTTTTGCGACGAGGCAAAATACCGGACGTTTTGGGAATCCCTGCCGGAAGCATTTTTTAGGTCTCGAAAAGAGGACATGTCCGGGAAAAAGAGGACGTCTGGTCACCCTAACTAACATGAAGGTGAAGGTTGAAAACAAAAATCTAAAGTTCTGCTCCGGGAATTAATAAGTAGAGGTAAACACACACACGGATGCATTGACATCACTCTGCATTATTTCACCGGGGAATAAAAGTGTTTTCTGAGGAGCTCTTACTCAAATTACCCACAATCTACACCACTACTGACCATTTTCATGAATATGTTGATTGTATTGTAATTTATGTTCTTTTTTTGATTCGTCCCTTTATCATTAATCCACTCTGATTGCAATTTGGATAAAATCATATAAATTGTGTAACTCCTGGAAAAGTAGTCTGTAACGCTTTATGTGGCATGGAGATGAAATAACCGATGAACATTATGTTATGCAAATCCACACAGTTGATTAAGTGTCCTTAGTTCCTGTCTGTGTGCATCCTTGGTTTGAGAGTTTCCATTCACACCTGTAACAGTACGGGGGGGGGGGGCCGAGACATAGTTCAGATGGAAACTCTTCTCTGTTTGACACCCCCGCATGTCGTCGTTTCGTCTGAAGGCAGCCTTGAGCCGAGAGGGAATCTCTAGACTTGAGGTGTGGAGCAGGTGCATGAGTGTGTGTGTATGTGTGTGTGGGTGGGGGGGGGGGGGGGGGGGGGGTACATGTTCTCAGTGGTTTAAGCTGTGTTGTCCTTTTGTTAAGACCCCAGAGTGGGCCAAGGAATTTCATTTATCAAGAAATGGATACGGCTCCTGGAAGGGCTCTCTTCAGAAATACACACATACTATAAATAACTAAGGGCCAGACAATGGGGAATGGGACTCCGTGTGGGACTGCTTACTGGTCTGAAGGAAGAGAGGAGGAGAGTTGACAGAGGGAAAAAGAAGGGATAAAGAAAGAAAGAAGAATGTCAAACGAGCGCTCGCTGTCCGCACACACTTGAAATACGCTTGGGCGGCTTCTTTGAAACATGTGGTGGTCAAGGTTCAGCGGCAGGTCGACCGGGGGAGAGGGTGAACAGAACATGGAAAAAAAGTGCACCCACCCGCACACACACACACACACACACACACTTGCAGACAGCTGTCAATTGGCAGCTAAGCAGGTCTGATGTGAAACAATGGGGCCGGAGGAGAACGGCGAGAAGTTTCACCGGGGTTAAAACAAGGTTAAGCTCTGAGGTTAGCATGTGCCGCGATAAATCAGGGCGAGAAATGCCTGGAATCTTATGTGTGTTTATAACACGCTAACATGTGCTATATCAACAGCATGATGAGACACTGAAGAATCCTCCGTCTCTGACACACTGCACCACAGTGGAAAGAATGGCGTAATGTGGTGGAGTAAAGTAAAACGAGTATTTTCAGTATGGCTTGATCTCCGGAATGATTCCTTGATTTGTTGTTTAGTCCGGTTATAGAAGTGAAATAAGTCCAGTGGACACGTTTAATTAGCTTGAAGCATTTTTAGTGAGTTGAGTACATGTTAGGTTCAAATATTCAACAAAGACTAAATATATTCATGGGATACGATAAACTGGATTGATCCAATGCTGGGAATAGCGTGTGAAAGTATGAAATAGCACAAAAATAGGCAATCAAATTGAAATAAAATAAATCAAGTGAGTTTAACCTTTTTACTACACACAGAATATGATGGGTAGAGAAAGCTATTTAAAAAAATTGCAGTAGAACAGGATGATTGGAAAAGGATGAATCATTACTTTTTTCTATCAACATCCTTCGTTTGACCCGACATGAACATAATGGACTGGTATCGGGTTGAATGGCACCAGACCAGAGTGCTTTTCCTTTTAGTTTAGTAAGTTTTTGACATATGACCAGACAATTGATGATTCTCATATCAACCTTTTGGACCAAAAGACACACGGCACATCACAGTTCCCTCTATTTTTGAACTGATATCTTTTCTGTCCTTTCCAGATTGTCAATTCAAGAATGGGACAACGTCTCTGTCTCCACCACATATTAATCAAATTTGACGTTCATGCATAACAATACATCACTTGGCTTTTCCTGTTCAAAGCCTCTTAAGGCACTGCAAAGCAGCATATGACCATGTAATGCTCTTTTACTGCCCCCTGTCTTTCCTTGTCCGTCCACAGGAGAAAACAAAGAAGTAAGACAGACACGGGGCTTTGTTTCCAGACGGAGAATCTAAGCCTGCGATAAGGATAAGAGAGATAAACATATGGTAATGAAATGTTGTGAAAATATTCGAAAGCTTACAATGCTGTGGCTTTTAGGATCACCGCAGATTACCGCGGGGGGAGAGAGAGAGTGACATTGAAAACTAGAAGAGTTCCTCTCCTTACATTGAAGTCAACAGAACTGGAATGGCTTGAGTCAAAACCCGAAACTGAAACTTTGCACAACAAACCTAATTGTTGATCTCAGCTTTAAACATTAGTTTAAAGCCACTGTTTTTGGAGACATATATATATTGAGGATCTGAACTCAAACTTTGCTGTGTTGTGGACATTTTCTTTTTATTAACATTCAGTTACAAATCATTGACCTGTTTTAATGCAGCGGCGAGTCAGCTCATAATCAATGGGATGCTGGCTTATGTCAAATGGTGAGCTTGTAGATACAAACTATACAAAATATATGCACCAAGAATGATGTGTGTATAAACGATTAAAGGTGTGAAACTATGAAATTCTGACATTTACTAGCTAGTCTTAAGTTGCTTTCAGACGTTTTCAAGAACTTTCCCCGTCGTCCCCGTTGTAAGATGTCCGAAAAATGTCAGAGTGAAAACATGGCTGTGTCTGAAATCATAAACAAATCACTATACACAATTTTTTTCCCATAATGCATCACAAACAGGGTATTTACAGATTGTCACGAACCAAGCAACATCTACCATCATGCATTGCACTCGCGGTGGAGAGACGAGAGGAGCGAGGGCAGCAGGAACAGCCGACCTTACTTATAAACGGGCACAAGTTTATTTCTACATTTTAAGATTGTCATGTTTTTTTAACCTTAAAGTATTAATGCTAAGTGTAAAGTAAACGATTACCGGCCGACACTGTTGTTGTTGTTGTTGTGCGTCATAATCCTGTGACTGCACTGGAAGAATACAAATATCTCAGGGTTTGAAAAAGAGGAGGCATACGGTAGAGGACACAGACGACGAGATTCAATCTCTCGCTGCGTTCTTCAGATGTGATGAATGACCTATTTACACTGGAAGGACTTCAAGAAGCCATCTCTTCACTGCAAGGACTTTTGTTTTATTTCTTAAAAAAACTGGCTGAGTGAGGACTTTTTGTAGGTATTTTATTTGTGCTAAAACAATTCTAATCACAAGGTTTTGATGTGGAGATATTAAAAAACAATTATTGTAACAATTAGACGATTGGAACATCGACTGCCGGTCCCTGAAACAGCCTCTTCATAACATCCTTATCGGATGTAAACCAAATTTCAAAGATGAAGTCCGGCCCGGCTCTCGAACTAAGAGCACATGTCAGGAATTACAACAATAAAACAAAATGTTTCATAAATATAATCTGAGTTTAAGCATTCGGTGACCTGAGGGCATAATCTCCCCAAAGACCACTCAGTCTTCCTCGACTAATCCCACTCTTCCTCATCCGCACCCCCTCTATCTTCAGACCACAAGCTTGTTCTTACACACAGACACGCACGCACACGCAGGCTGGTTCCATCCATTAAATCAAGAGTTATTAATAAAGGACCACTCTCAATTGTGTCTGTCCTCTACAGTTTCACACTTCAGGACCTCAATTTCTTTCCAACTGTTTGATTATTTTCAATAAACTTCATGCAAAAAATCTAAACAAATAAGAAAAAAGTTTGCGTGTGGTTGACAAAGACAAAGAGCAGCAAAGTGCAATAGGATCACATTGGGGAATAAAATATATAGTTTACATACAGCACTTTTTTCACCAGGTTTCTGATGGCTTCAGGTTTAACTCGAGATGTCCTCTCTCCATGAAGCCGAATTCACATTGATGTAGTGGGTGGAAACGTGCATATGGGTTAAAACACAACTCATATCAGCGTGAGATTGGGGAAGTTAAGAAACTACGCTAAAAAACGCAAAATGGTGCAAATCAAAGAGACGTCAAATAAGACGACAATAGACAGAATGCACTGTAAAGATAGCGTTCATTGTGCAACAGCATTAGTTGGCACGTGCACAAACTCGTGCGGCCCACAATCGGCTGTTATTCTCAAGCGGCTGGGCTCCTCGGACGGTTGAAGGAGGAGAGCAATAACACAAACTGACAAATAAGATGGCCACCGAGTGCTTTCTTGATGAGAGCCCAAATTGAGTGGATGCGGGTCGTGGTTAAGCCCGGCTGTGTTTTACCAGGGGGAGGTTTTAAGGGGACGCGCCGAGCCGATATTCAGTGATTGAATGCAGTGCCATCGCCCCCCCCTTCTCTTGCCCCACTCTCTCGTCATTATAACACAGCTTCTCCTTGAGAACTAAATCTACTTATGATTGTTTTTAGATTTCTTTTTCATACATTCCTTATCATTTTCTTTAATTCAGAGCGACAATCTGGACGTCGTAATCCATCACGGATTTAACGATTTCCCCATACGCTCCGCTGCCCCTCCCGGAGCCCAATAATCATAATGATTTAGGACCCAGGTCTTGACTCGAGGGGGATGGAGGAGGAAGAGAGAGATGAAGGGGAAAGAACGGAGGAAAGATGAAGAACGTAAGATGGAAAGAACAGCAAAAATGATGCAACGGCAAAGAGAGAAGGGAGACGCAGTGACGTGACGAGTTCAAAGAAGGCTCTGATTAATCAGGACAAGGAATAAAACAGAGTTGTAATATCCCAAAAATGTTGCCCAAGCCGTATGCCCATCGCCCCCCCCCACCCCCGCCCCCTTTTGCCTTGATAGTATTAGAAAAATGAAAACTAAATCTTTAGATTAGAAAGATTGGAAAAATTGAATTACGGCGGCTGTGCGAGGTCGAGTGGATAAGCGAGAGCCAAATCTTCATCTCTGACGGACAGGGAGGGGCGGAGGGAGGGGGGGGGGGGGCAGGGGCAGCAGGGGTGAAAATGATGAAAAATGAAATGGGGTATATCTGGAGGGGAAGGGGAGGGTGGGTGGATAGAGGGAGGGAAGAGAGATAAGAAGCCGGGGTCGTCACCTGTGCGCTCAGGCCTGCTTTTTTTTCTTTCAATCCCAAATCCAACGACGAGTTTAAGCTTTGACCAGAATGTAGAACACAGAGAGATGGAGGCAGCGGGGGCGGGGGGGCACTGCCCACCTCGAGTACGTTCAGCGTATCTGAAGTCAGCGATGGCGGCTTCCACGTGGAACTAGTTCCTGCAGGTTCAACAAGTGGAATTTGAGACTTTTTAAGACCAAGATGAATGAAATTTAATATCTTTGTCAAGCACAACAGGTATGAAGGATTTTCAGAGGCCCAGAATTACTTCCCCATCATAGAAGATGGGGAGGAGCGGAAGTAGCGAGTAGAGGTTAACAACCCTGGAAACAACCTGTATCTCTCAAACTACAGACAGAGATAGAAGTTATCTATAGTCTAAGCCACAAACAAGCCAAGGGTACACAGATGAATGTTGTTATTATTTCCATTTTGGTCTTAAATTTAGCTTTTCCACAGCGTATGAACATCTGTATTGTTGAGAGAGAACATAAAGACATTAAAAACTATGCATTCAGTCCAAACATCGCTTTTAACACATGTCTTCACATCCATCCATCAATCTGCAAAATCACAAGTTGAAGTGAAAATGAGGAAATAAGCATCTTTAATTGTCTCTAGTCAAATTTCAAGAGGCGATTGAGGATTGTTATTTGCTGTCTGTCTTCACCTTGGGTTCTGGGGGTGAGGCTGTTAAGTACATTGTATAAAGATTCTTTCATAATTTCATAATTTCATAAATATCTAATAATGAACCACAAAAATGTGGATTTCAATCAAATCATATATTGCAGAAATGTCAACCATAGTTTTGACCAAATCTCTGATCTACACTCATACATAACTTTAGTGAAACACACACAAATCATTTTAAACTAACAGTGACACTGTCTTTAAGTAATGAAGACGTCTGTTCAATAATTCAAGTTCAAGTCATCTCCCCTCTCGCCCCACTGCTCTGATCCTGTTTCCAACACAATAGGACCCTCTAGGGGTGAAACAGGGGGATGCATGCATTTACAAATGAATTCTCCTTTTTTGGTAAATTGAAAAAGTTCTGTCATCCTTATCGCATTCAGAAAATTATTCATAAAAGCTGTGATAAAAGCGGCATTTTTGTTGCAACACCCTCATGTCATCTTGAAGGCACATAGAATGATGATGAACGGGTCTTTTAGCCACTAGATCGCACTGTACATCCTGAACGCCCCAGGGTTTCTCACAATAAATATCCACTCATCTGTAACTTTGCAATTAAAAGTTAATTATAGATATGTGTGGGGGGGGGGGGGCAGCAAGAGATTACGTAGGAAGAGACTGATAGACAGGGGAGGAAAGAGGAGTAAAGGCAGGAGAGAGGGGGGAAGGCTGGGAGGTAGAAGTGGATGGAATAGAAGGACAGAAGAGTAGAAGGGGAGAAAGAAGAATGGAAAAATGGAGGGGAGAGAAAGACCGAGTGAGAGACACAGAGGAGTGAAGGGGGAGACGGCAGAGAGAGGAGGGGAGGTGTTCCTCCTCTCTCCCACATCTCACCCGGCCTCTCTTCATTCCCCATCTTTCATTCCTCATCTTTCTCTCTCACACACACACACACACACACACACACACACACACACACACACACACACACACACACACACACACACACACACACACACACACACACACACACACACACAATGATTCATAAACTCACATGAGTAAGTGTTTGCAACTTCTAAAATCCCTTTATTCCACTTCTCTTGCAGGACTCCACACTGTAGAACCACTAATCCAGAGACGATTTAAAAAAACAGGTTGTTACCCATTTGGACCCCATCAACAACCTATGTAAAATACTACAAAACATTTATCTTAAGACACAAGACTAATCCATTTTTTTTTTATTTTTTTTTTATTTTTTTTTAATTTTTTTATGAAAATCCATTTAATGTCTTGTTAATATTGCTCCCAGAAAGTTTGTTCTTATTTTCCCCATTAGCTGTGGGTGTAGATTTGCATTTGTTTGCAGTTTCACACATCATCCAGCAGATGTCGCCACATACCAATGATTATAATCACAGCTCAGTCGTAGTGGCTGAATGTGTTTCTTCAATGTCCTGAGATAACGTGACCCCTGTGTTACCTTGTTATGTAATTACTCTTATGTGCGTAGTTAGTACAGATTAACTATTTCAAATTATCGTGAAACTTTAATTATTAATCAAACTCAACTGATTGATCTCCATCATCTATTGGTCTGCATATGGTGGGATTTCTGCATTTTCAGGAAAACTTAACAGCTACTGTTTGTATTCACATTACTGTTGTTAACATCTGAAACATCTGCGGGGAGAGAAGATTCAATCTGTGAGCCACCAGAGGCCCTCAGCGATCTGCGGCCATCCATCTCTATGGAGGCCACACAGCTGCTCGCTCCTGTTGTTCACAATCAGCTGTGAGCGGGATGCAAAAGCTATTTCTGTATTTTGTCACGCAATCCCAGGCAGCTACGTTCGGCGGCTGTTTGCAAAAAGCCACGGCCGCGCTATCCAAGAGGCTAAAACCACCGAGCGGCTGATTAAGGCCTTTCGACTCATGAGGATTATTGAGGTATCAAGAGGTCAAATAATGGAGAGAGCAGCGTTCGATCACACACAACATCTCAAACACGGATTGTTTATTAGTTCTAACTGTCTGGCCATCTTCTTCAATGTTCACCCCTTCATTCATTCTCCTCCTTGATCCCTCATTCATCTGAAACCCAGGGACCTAAAGCGCCCTTTGCGTTTGATGGCAGCGGGCCGAGGCTTGGGAGAGTGACAGATTGGAAAAGCTCAATCCTCCCTCAAAAAGACAGATTGGCTGCTGCCGTGTAGCTGCACTGGTTTGATCTAATGCCGTCAACATCGCCAGTGTGAGTGGTGTCTGTCCCATCAGAGCCAGCGACACTGAGACCTGCACGCTGGGGATCCTGCTGCGAGCGGCTTATGTAATCGACTGTACGAGGCCTCCGGAGGCCACACAAGCACACGCGGAGTGAATCGGTTCAGAGGAAGACTGGGAGGGGAAAGTTAACCAGAACCAACTATAATCCTCCTTGTAACCGTACCTCTGCATGGATTTTAACAAACAACCTCCATCTACTCCGGCTGCCGCCCTCCCCTGATTTATTATTACAGTTTGCTTTGTGATGAGTGTTTAAATGATCCCCCCCTGCAGGGCGCGCAAACGTAGAACCGGATTAATGGGTCATTAGAAATGTACCATTTTCTTGCAGAATGAATTATGCCTCGCCCCCGCCTCCCTGCATGCGTGCATAATTTACTACAATGTGGCAGAAATGATTATGTGTTGCATAATTGTAAATTACCAGTCAGAAAAAAAAATCTATTATTATTTAATGCAATTAAATTATTTAATCTGCGTAGCATAGCATCAATGTTCTACTTCTTTCCGCATGCGCATGTATGTTAGATGTGGAAAAATCTGAGAAGCATCAAATGTTTGGAATATTCCATTAACATCATTGTTCAATTACTGAAATAGTCTCAGTATTAATCATTTGATTCCTCTCAGCTATAGTTGGTTTATTCCTATGTGGCTTTAGGGTGTTTTTCCTCTAATGGTTCAGCATTTCCATCAAGAAAAGTTATTTATTAATGGTTTTCAAGTTGCCATCAATACAACTAAAGTTTGACTTGTTGTAAAATTGCTTAATAATCTCTCTAATATACTTTCCCCATTCTGAAGGTGACATTTCAATGAGTTTCAGGTCAAAACTTCAGAAAATAACTGACATTTTGAGGAATAACTACCGTGTGTGCGGATATGTTGTGTGTTTTTTGTGGAGGTGATAACCGGCAGTGAGTGAATGTGT
Source organism: Platichthys flesus (assembly GCF_949316205.1). Taxonomy (NCBI): domain Eukaryota; kingdom Metazoa; phylum Chordata; class Actinopteri; order Pleuronectiformes; family Pleuronectidae; genus Platichthys; species Platichthys flesus. The sequence continues at coordinate 7,536,445 of NC_084966.1, read as the reverse complement.
GTCCGATGATGAACGAGGCGTCGAGGCTCCACCTCTACTTCCGCACACTGGCACCAAAACGGACGGACCATAAATCCAGAGGGCGCCCAAGGGCCTCTGCTGCGACGGGTACAGAGTGGTAACTAATATAGTATGACACTGAACTTGAAATATGAAGTCATGCTGCGAGTGTACAGTGGTAGAAATAATTCAATTGACATTAAATAATAGATAAACCATTTTATTCATTTCAGTTTTGAAATGTTAATTGGAAAATAAGTCTTGCGGAAACTGTAAATTACATTTTCTCCACATTTCTCATTACAATAATTGAGAAAATAATTGTAACTGTTAATTGCAGCACTGAGGGAAACAAGCCACTTGTGTCGATCTCAACAGCATCTTTTAGAATCAAATCTTAATCGCATGTAGTTTCATTATCAGTTCTACGCCGTACAGTAATGGCACTTCCATGTCTTCCTTTAAACAGTAAACCTGTGGACCATGTGTATACTATTATGAGCACAGAAAAGGGTTTATTCAAAAACATAGGGGGTTGCCACAAAAAAAGTCCAACACATTCAAACAAGTGATGTTGTCTAGAATCAATTTATGGACTCAACTGAGAAAAAGCAACGACAGCAACTGTATTCCAATCGACACGCATGCGGACTGCTCCTTTAAATGTCTGAAACTTGGCTTTATAACAATAGATCTTTTTCTCCCATTGGCAGGGCCGAGCTCACACATACACACACAGGCACTTTGCATGCCCCTCACATTTCCCTATAGTAACTAGTCGGTTTCAGAGCGAGTGTGAGAAAAAAAAAACAAAGTGAGGAGAGAGTTGGAGAGTGTGTGTGTGTGTGTGTGTGTGTGTTTTTAGTGTGTGTTTGGAGGTTGGAGGGAGGTCCAACCAACTGTGGTCCGCGGGAGCTTGCATAACGCGATTAGACTGCAGGAATCTGAGAGAGAAGTCCCATTGTTCTGGACCATGTGAGGCGGAGGGACACGGACGGAGAGGGAGAGACTGTTCTCGGCGGCCATGAGGTACAGGGTCAGGCCTCAAACACATAGGAACGGCTGAATGAGGCCTGGAGCAGGATGAAGACGGCAGGACGTCACACCGACCTCAAATTCACGTTACTCTCACCACACTGTACTTGTTACTTCTTGTAACGACCGTCGGGAGTCGGGAGCAAGCTTCATGTCGTTGTTAACATTTGATCAGTTTAGCTTTACTTTTATCATGGAACTGTTATCATCTACGTGGAATGGTTATACCTAATCCTTGACTGACTAGGGTTGATTGATTAGTTTGAAGTTAGTTAACCTCAGATTTCAAAGATTCCAAACGATCTCATTTAGACTCTGTAGCTCAGAAATTGACCTTTTTGAACTATGTCCCTGAGCTGTGTGTTAGAGTGCATGCATGTGTGTGTCGCCTCGGGCTGAGAGCAGCAGGATCCGACCTCATCTGTCTATTAATAATTAAACTTTAATGGTCAATAGAAGCTGAGAGGCTGAGAGCTGAGCAGGGAGCACTGGGGGCTTTTTGTACACGGCACTTCAGCACAGGAAAGACGGAAGAGAAAGAGAGGGAAGAGAGAGAAATGTGATGAGCCGGAGAGAAGACAAACGAAAGAAATGGAAAATACAACTGCCACCGCCTGTGGAGCCTCACAGTCAAAACTATAGACTGTATACAAAGATGGCCGATGTGACTGCTCCCCTAAAGTGAAGCCAGTGGGCCTAGGTCAAAAATCCCACCTCCTCCATGTTCCAGGATGGGACATGGAGGAGGTGGGATTTAAAAAGTCCACATCAAATGCATTTTTCTCAAACTGGTCATCTTAGGTAATGATGAAAAGAAAGGGACATATGATGTGGATCAATCAATATATAGATCAGAAAGCTAACTGCTATGAAGTGTAAACTGAAGACACAGTAGGATATCAAATAAAACATGTCTGAGCTCTTGTTTCCTGCTGCTGGTCGAGACTCGCAGCATTTTCTCGGCTCCTCGGGAGCAACTGGTGTGTTTTACTGCGGCTGGAAAGCCAGGCGGGGCGAGGCAGGGCTCTAATTCACGATTTCATCAATCTGCCACGGCTCAAACGGCCTGAAAGACGGCGACGTCTCGCGCAGCAAAGCAGCATTATCGTCTAAATATCTCTTGCTTTCACTCAGCCACACAAATCTCCCTCTTGCAGACGAGACAATGGCGCTGCGGAGAAGAGAGGTGGGGACCGAAGCTGAGAAAGTTTCCCTGCGATGGCGAGCGTGGTTGTTTGAGACAGTTTGAAAAGAAGAGTGTGGCCTCTGAATAATGAATAAGTGTCTGATTCTCAGGATAATGTGATTTGTCGAATGAGACGTGAAGCTGTGTAAAGACAAATGTTACGGGGAAAACAGCTGCTGGTGTTCAAGCGTAAGAAATACAAAATACTTGACACTGCACCAGGGAGGGAATTGTTCTTGTAATGCAAAGTTTTATATCTGATTCAACACAAACATAACTTAATCGGTAAATATTATCCCAACCTAAAAGCAGAGCTCCTTTGTGAGCTTCCCTGTGACCTGCCAGAAAGTGTTTGCCAAAGAGTGAGCGTTTGTGTGTGTTTTTCTAATGGAGGGTATCTTGTTAGGGAAGGAACCTCCCTCCTCCACTTACTGCAGGACATTAGCCATCGGTAAGTGGATTACCGATGGGAAGGCAGCTTCCCCAGTCGAGACAGCTCTGTCGGGCAGGGCTTCCCACTGCACCACAGGCGTGCGCGCGCACGCGCACACGCACACGCATACGCACACGCACACACACACACACACACTGGAGCAACAGAGTAATCAACAGTCTGGAAGTTTTCCTGCTGATGATGGACTTTTTTTTTCCTTTTTATAATCAACCACTCGGCTCCTTCATCACTCTGTCGCTCCTCCTTCTCCTCCCCACTGCAGTCAGTAATGGATCGACCTCAGCGACAAACCCACTAACAGTCTGTACATATACACTGCAAATATACTGCAGCCTATACTGCAGATAATGTAAAAAAATGCCCACACCCTGAGAAATCCACAAATTTATTCACGGTAACAGGAACTACATCATATCGACTTTACCTGTGGCTTGGCTCATCTTTGCTACGACGTAGTGGTCCCTCGTAGTGGACCACGATTGTTCAATTCCGTTTGCATCACCTTTAATGCATTACATCATCTGTGAACACGGTTTGCAAATAATACACACACTTTAAACTAACTTCAGGGGTCTGACATGCATTGCAGCTGTAATTCTTAACCCCTTAAGTCTGGCCTTTAGTTTCCAGAAGAGCCTCCTCCACAGGTGATTGCAAAGAAAATACTGCAATTTGATCTAAATCATGGAGAGCTTCCTAATGGTGCCTAAAACTGTTTCTCATGCAGTCCTTCTGTACCCCCATCATGTATCTTGTGTTGCCTGTATAATGGAATTATTATGAGACATAACAAATTCCACATCTATGAGGCCATTAATCAAAAAAGTTAGCTTCAAAACACAATGCAAATGGTGATATTGGATTATAATTTGTTTCATCTCAAGGCTGCCGGGACATCAACAAGGAGGAGGAGGAATCACAGGAACACTGCACCTAATTGGATAAATCTTTGTCGAGCTTCGGTGGGAACACAGAGTTCTCCTGCTGTCTCACTATTATGACATGAAAAGGAAACCATCACTGACAGCATCGCTCCACTGGTTCCCTGGTGTTTCTCTGCATCTGTGAGCCTCACTGGGGGGGGACACACCCATACCAAAACATAATAACCCCGCAGCAAACAGAGAGTGAGGCAGGGTCCAAACGACTGTGAGCGAACAAGTGGAAGATAAAGAGGAAAAGTGAGTGCAGATGACAGCAGCGGGATTAATAAACGAAAAATTGCGAGTTTCTGCAGAGAGGGAGGAGAGGAGGGAGACTCAAAAATTGGTCTCCGACTGGAGATTCACCAGTTACTGCAGTGGGTTTATCGAAAAACATAAAAACATGATTTCGCTGCGTTTACTTTCTGGAACTTTACTGCAACAGTGAAATGTTTTTATGCAAAGAGAGACCATCAATCCACCAATTCAAACTGCTGAATACTGCCGCTTAGTCGCCTGTGCCTTGATGGATGTTGTAGCTTTAGTGCGTCTTTATGCTTCTGCTGGCTCAGCTCCTTTCGAGGGACTCGGGGCGAGGCTTTGGGAATAAAGTTAAAGTGACTATCAATGAGGCAGGTTTTTAGTCCAAATGTGGCTTCGACTTGGTGTTAAGCACTAGCTGCAGTGCACCAACCAGAGAGGAACTCAACAATACGGTGCAGATGGTCAGATGTCTCATGTTTGTGTGTGATCAACCTTTGTGGACGCTCAGTTTCAACTAGAGTGTAACTCAGTAGAGCGCACAACTCCAACGAGGCCCTCAAATTCAAACAAGCTGTACAAAATTACCCAAACTCTAATAGATATATAAGTCCTTTTAATGTGCCAGATTTCTTTCATCAAGATCCATGAATTTATTCCCAAGGGAAATCTGTGAAAATGTCCAAAAACGATCTCACAAAAACATCCCTGAATCTTGATCCACGCCAAAATGTAATCATTTCTTTCTTGACCTCGGTCCCATCCTCCCAAAAAGATTTGTTGAAGTCTTCTAATTCATTTTTTTTGCGTAATCTTCATGACAAACTAACCAACAAACACATGGACGGGGGTGAAAGTGTAACCTCTCATGATGCCAAAATTGGTATTGAAGTCAAAATGTTGCCTCTGGAAGCCATTTGTACATCGAATCTGCACACGTACTGAATGTGTGGCTCATATGCAATCATTCTTAAACAGCAACTTGACACACCCACACACACACACACACACACACACACACAGTACTTGTAGAACCCAACTGTTCACCCACCGATATGCGCTGTGTGTGTATGCATGCGAGTAAAAATTAAAAACAACAACATGCCAGTTTATGCAACCGTGTCTGCATGTGGAAATGTTGCGCTGTGCGCGGGGCTCAGCTGCATCCCTCACTTTCCATTCGGTTTCTCATGCATCTATAATGCAGCCCACATGCATCCAGAGGAGACACTCTGCTGGGGGAGGAGAGGCACTGTCACCACTGACTCTGGAGCAGCTGGAACACACTGAGCACATGCATGTATTCCGTATGAGATTTACAAATCTACCTGGTAGAGGAAGAGGGGGAGGGTGTGATACCACCAAACATTCATTTTTGAGGAGAGACACCATCAGCAGTGCTCATCTGTATCCTTATCAATCGTGAATCAAACTGTCAGTGCATTATTTATACATTCTAGTTATCTGAGGGGAAACGGATCCAGAAATACCACTGAAAGGAACACAGGGAAATAAAACCATCTGTTAGATAAGATACCTCCGACTGGTACACAAGGAAAACATCAGTAGTCTGAGATTCAAACTGGAATCAACAATGGGAGACCGCAACTTTAATCAAACTAAGGAAATCCGTGCTGAGGATTGAAACCCTGCAGACCTTTTAGTTTTCTTTCTTACTTGATAACTAGAGACTCTGCCTGAGGAAGCATTTTGCGTCAAAAAGACAGACTGCACCTGCTAAAATACAAAACCATTAAAGTCCATGGTATCGCACCCTAACTCTTTTCTTTCAGGACATTTGTGCTGAATCACTCGAGAAATGTTAAAAACAGATCTGCAGGATTTGGGTTGGTGTATTCTCGTCCTTGGTAGGGACAAGAATAAAGAGCAGGATATGCGTGTGTGTGTTTGTGTGTGTTTGTGTGTGTGTGTGTGTGTGTTGGGGAGGGTTTCATCTGTTTTCTGGGTTTGTTACTAAAAGTTTCAGTCTGCCTCAGCAACAAACCGCGAGGGAATTAATTAACTTAATCAGAGACACACTCTTTCATGCATCTCCAGAACCCGAGTGCGGCGTATAGGTGTGTTTTTCCGAGCACGTGCGTGTGTATGGCGTCCTCTCTCGTGTTGTTTGTTTGATGCACGGTGGGAGCCGGGGAGATGTGATGATAAAAATAAACTCAAGGGTGCAGTCACGTTGATATTAAATTGTAGATGTAGCTGATGTAGAGATCTAGGATTCTGCAAACTTTCCTACTTTTACCTACTTCCTGCCTAGTTTTATTTGTTCCTTCTGCTACTTCCCTTTCAAACTGTACTTCTAGAAACTGATAACGGCGATAGCCTCGGTGCAACTCTCCCATTGGATCGCACTGAAGACGAGAAAACACTGAGTGCGAGGGAACGAGACCCCCCCTTAACGACCATTAGAGTCGAGTGCTGAAGTTGCCATCGGGCACTTAATGTTTCTGCTTCCTCCTCGGCTTTACAGCAAATGAGGTAATGATGGAGCAAATGAGGAGAAAAGTTAAATGAGAGGGACGATCGGAGGAGATGCGAGAGGCGAGAGAGCAAGGGACGTTCATTTTTCAGCAGCTATTCTTTCTCAATTCCAGGGCAATTATGGAACCAAAACAAAAACCAGGGCAGGAATCAGCCGGCGCTTATTTCTGACTGATTTCTTTCCTCGTCTCCCACTGATTCTTCCTCTTCTCCATCTTGCCCCTAATACCTCTCCATCTTCCCGTCCTCCCCCACCCGCCTCTCTGGCACTCTCATTTCATTTACTCTGTTACACTCTTTTTTGACCCTGAGCTCATATTGCTCTTGTCTTCACGCCTCGCTGCCTTTTCCCTCCGCCTTCTTCTCCTCAACTTAATCGTACCGTTTTCTCTTTCCCCTGTGGTCTAGTTTCCCGTAGTGTCACCGCCTGATTAACGGTGCTCTCTCTCTTTCTTTCTCTTTTCGATCCCCCTCTTTCGTCTTATCCCTCTCCTGCTTATGTTTGCTCTATCCATCCATCTGTTATTTATAATTCATGAGTCTGGTTCAGAGAAAAATAAAAATAAAGATGCTCCCGTGGCTTCAGGAGGACCCCCGGTGTGTCCGGCTGCTGCTGTGCTCTGCATTAGTGCAGCGAGGCAGCACCGGGCTGATGCTGCTGCTGCTGCTGTGAGCTCGGCAGGACAATCGACTGCTTGAGTGAAAACTACAGTGTGAATGTGAAGAAGACGCTCGGTCTGCTCAGTGCAAAGCTTGTGTTGAGGCTAATTCAAGGAGATGCAGCCCCTTCATCGTCTGACCGACTCACAAACTGGTTGTCTGCGTCGCTGGTTCTTCATAAACTTTATGAACAGATTCTACTCATGAATATTTAGAATTTCTAGGCAAGGGGCTAGAAGTCTGGTTTCCTTTTCTAGTTTGACAAATAAAGAACATCAGCAAGTACGTATATAGAGGCAGAAAAAATCAGCTATCTGCTTTCTTTATTTACTTCTGTGTCACTAAATCTTAGGACGATAGGCGTTGTGCTGCTAGTCTAGATGCCAAAAAACAATTACATTTCTTTCAGAACTAAGTAGAGGAGTCAGAAGCTTTTAGCTTATAGATAAATAACGATCTGTTGACAATTGGGCTCACTGTTTATGTTATTCTACACCTTTCTGGCGCCATGACAGTTTAGACATCATAGGCATTTTTCACAGGAGACAGTTGGACTGGGAAATGCACAGGTGTTCCTGAATAATTTAACAAGGCTTCAAAGTAATTCATTTCATTATTTACACCGGTGCTTTTCCTAATTTGACGTGTCAAGATGTCTACTATAAAAAAATGCACCGGTTGAATCAATGTTCTGCCCTGATACTCAGGGAAAAGAAGCAATACTATGATGTGAAAATACTCCCCAATGAGCATCTTTGTACACAAGATGTAGATATGTACTTACATTGGACTATGTACACGAGTATGACTCCTGAAGATGCTTCATGATAGAAATCCTAAACAGCAAATTACCTGTTGACATCTGTTAAATATAGAGCAATACATCTATAATATTATACTGTATATTACTCTGAACTGTAAACTGAAATATAAAGCAGCTTGAATGTAAATACACTTAATGTGTGTACACGTTAAGAGAATTTACACACTAATGATAAAATGAAATTCTACACAACTAAAAGGTGCCTTGGATCATTTTAGAGATGGTTAATATTCAGAATTGACATTAAATCACATATGCCTTCTAATAAACATCGCAGTGTACACTGTGCTCTCATCCTGCTCTGCCCACAGCTGCTGCTGTCCCCTGTAACACAAACTGACACCCACCCACACGCCGAGCCTCTTTAAATGCACTCAGTGTTATTCATCGCACGGCCGTTTGCCAATATGATTTGCATGGAGGGGTCTATTAATTCATCTTAACTGAGAACCATATGAAGCAGGTCCGGCAGTGGGTTAGAAACTTGGCAGTAAAAGCCCTTATTCAAAAGTTTAGGTTGTTTATTTTTACAGTGTGGGCAATAATGGTGAAAATGCTGTCAAGCTATATTAAAGGTTAATGTACGTTTAAGTTTAATAAATAATCTTTTGCTCATTAGATCACTTTGTGCAATTGTAAGCCTGCGCTGGCGGCGTTATCATACCTCGTAAACACTCTGTCCACTCTTGAGGCTGTTTGAAGCAGCTTCAAAGAGTTTCCAATCGCTCTGAATTCAATCCATTCAAAGTGACACATGAAACGGCTTTTCAGTGGCTAAAAATAGACCCCCCCCCCACCACCACCCCTCCATTCTCAATGATCGTCAGTAATAGCATAAACAAACCTTTGATTGAGTCGATACAATCCGATTCTCACTTCCATGCTAGTTACGTGCCGGTGAAAAACAAACCACCTCAGCTTCTAACTATGCGTATAATGCATATGTAAATAATACATTTTTAAATATAAATAATACAATTTTGATAAAGAAGAGGCCTGGTAATAAGATGGAAACAACAAAGAATATGGCGCAGATTTTAATATCTCACTTGGGGTTTGTAGGTTCTTTTATTTCCTTGGTGATAGCATTTCCTGGATCTCCTGCTCATTTTTATTTCTATACTTTACACCACACTGCCTGAAAGTGTTTTTGCCAGTGCAGGTGAGAAAAGTCTGTCCTGAATTTCGTCACAGAGCTGTTAGAAGTTAGTCCCAATGTGGCTGCTCACTGCCAGGTTCGCCTTCTGTTCTTGTGGTATCACCAATGAATAAACAGATGGCAGCACCAGAAAGGACCTGGTCATTTTGGGTAATATTCTCACTTGTTTACTTGGACTTCTCGAGATCCTGATCTCTTCATTCTTATCAAGAGGAACATATGCATCTCATAAACCCCAATAACTCCTAAAAAATGAAGTATATATTCATTATTCTTCAGTCTCCAGGCGGTAGGCTTTTCCAAATGGTGGCATGACTTTCAGTTTGGCAGGAGGCACTCGCTCCGATGTGGCACCGATTGCAGAGAGAAAAGTTCAAGGCATGGTTTGCAGGCCTATCCAGATTGTGGTTTGCAGGGACTGGAGGAGGAATAGAGGAAGACAGCGGGAGAGAGGTGGGGACAAGCTGTGACATAACGTTGTGAGGCAGGGCCCTGTCGGTCTGCTGGGACCCTCATGATGCCTCTCGGCTCCTCGTAAACACGCCGCTAACAGCTAGGTGAGGCTGCGTCTAAAAATAGCTCTCGTTGTGCCCGCCGTGCCCCCGCCCATCCCGCTGCACACAAACACACACTCATGCAGTAATGTATGCAGCGACACATGCATTCAAGCAGCCTCTCTCATACATAAACAAACACGGGGCGACGCTCTGCCACGACCCTGACATGCTTTTGTGCGGCTTTCTCCTCGATTGCACTTCCCTCCATCGCCCCTTGGCAGCCTTGCTCCTTCTCCTTATCATATGCTCTGTGACAGATGGTGCATATGATAATTACCAAGCAGACTAAACTGTAAGCAAAGGGAAAAAAATCCTCAGTGAGCCTCTCACTTGCCCTCCATCTCTCACACATATGCTTTTGCCACCTCCGTCGGTCTGACGGAGAGAAAAAGGAATCTCAGACATAGTTTGTGCAGAAGTCATCTTAGGCAACGTTACGGAAACATGCATGAACACACAAACACAGATACACGCACACATACTCTCTCTCTCACACAGTGAAAGATGATGTTACATCTTCTCCATGATCAATCTCCATTAAGGAATCTTTTCATTAGAACCAGGGGCGTTTCTAGGATTGAAAGAAAGGGGGGCCTAGCCCCGGATGTCGACATTTTTTTTGGGCTCATTTAAGGCTGTGGATATCCATTGTTTCAGACAGTTCATAGATTGGTTCAATCAGAAAGACTGTGATTTTTCTCTGTATTTTTGCTTGCATTCATTCAGTATAAGATAACAGAACAGACAGAATTTCAGGGTCATTGTGAAATTTGACAACACAAATATGAACTTTTCTCAAATAGAGAGAAATAATTTTCTTGCTTGTAAAGGAAAGACGGATATACTAGTTTTCATATCCACGTCACTCCTAAATTCTAATTCTTAAAGGGACCACACACAATGGATGGAGAATGGACCTGCCAGTGTCAACCTCTGAGTTGTTTATTTGTTGGATTATGAGCAGAAGGGAATAAGATACACAATACACAAAAATACATTCAAATTATTTCAAAAAAAGAATCCAATGCACAGGAGATTTTTAGAAAATGTAATCACTCTTGCTCACTGGAGACATTTTCTAACAAAATAGCTAGCTAGCTAGCTTAGTTTAAGACAAACACAATCAAGTAGCGCTGTATCCATTTAGGCTGATTCTGTGCAGCAACTGTGACTCTTATTCGGAGAATATCTGAAAGTTAGATGCTTATTATTGCTATTTGATCACCAGCCATAATGACGTTACTCTCCTCCGCATTACACAGCTTTTGGGAGCTAAGTTCAGGTGAAGGTGCCGATGGCTGATGAATTAAAGGAAGAAACTTGCACTTGAGAAACCGTGAAATTTCAGCTTGTAAAACAGCAAAACTTTAGTCTGAGTGGAGTAAATACTGAGAACAAATAATTCCATTTTAGAAATTTTATTCATTTTTATAAATGTGGGGATAACAGGAGCACCCATTGCAAAACTTTAGACTTAGTAAAAGCTAGGTCAGGCCGGAAAATCCCTGGCCTGAAAATTATTATGGGGGTACCTCCACCACAGAGGATCAATCGGCGCAGGTGAGAGCTGTTAGCTGATTGGTCCTCACACAGAAAAGCGCGTCACTTTGTGTTTGTGTTAAGTTTGTGTGTTCACATGTGTGGTGTACAATAAATCATGTTAACAAGCATTCCGTTTCTGGCTTTGTGTGGGAGAGCCCTGTGGCATGCACCACCGCCACACTGACATTTGAAAGTGAAGCTATCGGAGTAGCGTCATCCACCTATTATCTCCTGAAGAAGGAAGAGATGCCTGCTCTGAAAGAGGAGAAGAAGCCAGGCTTTTTGCACAGGCGTCTTCTCAAAATGGAGATTATTGATTTCTGAAGTTCAGGATCTCTTCCAAGAAGGGAAGACATTAGAATCTCTGGAGGCCACGTCTTACACAACTCCTTGTAAATGTCCATGTCAAATATTCTTTTCGGGATGTAAGGTGAGTCAATGTCTTTGACGTCGGCCCATATTCTCTCCAGCAGATGATGCCTTGTGTCATCATCATTACAGGTCAGCTTTGCCTTGTTATAGATTCGTGTGACGAGCTTGTCCGAAATAACACTGACATACATTTTATATTTGACCTCTGCATGGATCTTTTCAATCTCCCTGGCCTGCCTGTCTGATGATCTTGAGTCCTCACGTTCTTTGCCGACTTCTGATGAGGAAGACTGCTGCGATCTTTTCTTCCCACTGCTGGTGACCACTGCTGGTGTTGACTGCTTCAGTCTTTCATTCCCTCTGCTGGTGACCACTGCTGGTGTTGACTGCTTAGATAATTTCTTCCCACTGCTGGTGTCCACAGCTGATGTTGACTGCTTCAGTCTTTCATTCCCTCCACTGCTGACTTCTGAGGATGAAGACTGCTTCGAACTTTTACTCCCACTGCTGCTGACCACTGCTGATGTTGACTGCTTCAGTCTTTCATTCCCTCCGCTGCTGACTTCTGAGGATGAAGACTGCTTCGAACTTTTACTCCCACTGCTGCTGACCACTGCTGGTGTTGACTGCTTAGATATTTTCTTCCTTTTGCTGGTGACCACTGCTGGGGTTGACTGCTTCAGTCCTTCATTCCCTCCACTGCTGACTTCTGAAGATGAAGGCTGCTTAGATATTTTCTTCCTTCTGCTGGTGACCACTGCTGATGTTGACTGCTTAGATATTTTCTTCCCTCCGCTGCTGTCTTCTGAGGATGAAGACTGCTTCGAACTTTCACTCCCTCTGCTGGTGACCACTGCTGGTGTTGACTGCTTCAGTCGTTCATTCCCCCCGCTACTGACTTCTGAGGATGAAGACTGTTTCGATCTTTTGCTCACACTGCTGGTGACCACTGCTGGTGTTGACTGCTTCAGTCTTTTATTCCCTCTGCTGGTGAACTCTGATGATGGTGATGACTGCTCTGACTGCGATGAGTCGATGGTCATTAAAGCGACTGACACTCTGTTTGTGTGGCGATTAACTTGGTTTTGCAGCCACCAGCTTATCAAGGACAGAAAACAAAACACCCTGGTCTGAATGTCTGCATATATGCAGACATTCATATATGTGTGAAGTAGGAACACAAACCTTCTTCACTAGACCTGATCCCCTGTCTGAATTCTTGCCAGGTGCGATGTGCGAATAGATGAGATCTGAAAGCTGTTTTGTGAATACAATAACCTTTTCAGATCGAGGCTTTTCCAGTGTTTTGAATGCAGAATTTTCATTTCCATCTCCTGGCTTCTCCTTCTCCAGAAGCACAGCCTCAATACTAGCAATCAATGATTGCATCGCCTTCCTGCTAGTGACTTTGGGATTCTCTTTGAATTTTTTCGCGACCTTTGACAATATTTGGAGCGTCCCTGCTGCGGCAAAAGTCTTTATGAAAAGCCTATTTATCTTTCTCATCGCTTTACCGTTTGAGAAGTTTGGCTCTGGATATTCCTTTCCATTTGTGCTTTCCTCACTGATTGACTCAATTATTTCATCTAAAGCCAAATCAATCTCTGAAGAAAACGAGGAACTGAGAGAGAGGCTGTCTTTGAACTCACTGAAGAAGTCTGTGATGTCAGTCAAACTCTCGTTGATTGTTTCCTGGACAAGCCTCTTCACACTGTCAACACTGCTTGTTGTTGAACCTCCCTCTGAGGAACTACCTGACTTGGAGCTTACTTTTGAAGAGTAGGAGCTTGAAGAAGTCCTAGACACCCGAATGGGATCATCTGAAGGGTCCTGTTCCTCTGAGGAGAGGACCCGACTTTGCTTGACCAACTGTTTGATTCGTCTGTCATAACAGATCATCTTCTGGACTTTAGCGGGGTTAATGAGGCGGGTTGGGATAGGCTTCTCAGAGCTCACACAGCTGGAGCGTGCAGACAAGGTGGAGTTGACAGTCTTCGTCACCTCCTCTACAACCAAGTCTGTGAGCTTATCCAAACTCTCCGACGTTGTTGTGCTGCCTGGTGAAAGACTGTTGTTGAGAGTGTCGCCCAGAATTGTCCGAACTTTATCCTCAGACATGGGTGAACGGGGACACCGCTTCACGATGGCATTTGAAACAGACGTCATTAGGTTCAGCAGAAGTTCTGCCAACATAAATGTTGTAGCTTCATCCGGATTGCATGACTTCAACCTCTGCCACTGCTCTGCTGTGAGCTTCGTAAAAATGCTTTCAAAGTACGGATGGACAGTCTCTGCATTTATGTCCATTTGTTTAACTTTCTGGGTGAACTCCATTGTGACTGTTTTTTTCGCTGTTCGAAATGTGTTTTGCATGAAAAATCTCTTGTTCTTCTTTGTTCTACCAATTGGCTGGTTGCTGCAGACTGATTCTTCAATGAAGCAAAGTGGCTACTAGGAATTGAGGCAAAGGGGGTTAAAGGAATTGAAGCAAAGGGGATTAGAGGAATTGAAGCAAAGGGGATTACAGGAATTGAAGCCAAGGGGGTTAGAATTGAAGCAAAGGCGGTTATGTAGCAAAGGGGGTTAGAGGAATTGAAGCAAAGGGGATTAGAGTAATTGAAGCAAAGGGGATTAATAGAATTGAAGCAAAGGGTTCTAGAGGAATTGAGGCAAAGGGGATTAATAGAATTGAAGCAAAGGGTTCTAGAGGAATTGAGGCAAAGGGGATTAAAGGAAGGTAATGGGACTAGTAGATCAATGGAAACTCTGATGTGACAATAAGCCACGCCCCCCCAACTTTGACTGTTACACAAAAATAACTCATCGAACTATTATATACATTAGTCTGGTATTAGGCTTTTGTTTCACAGACAATACGTGTGCTTACGCTTTCCACTTGGATCGACCTTGTACTGCAGTACCTAACCTTACCTGGTCCAGAGGAGCCCATCACATCACTAACCCTAACCCTAAACCTTACATATTATTGGGTTATTCAATATGGCCTTGTTTTGTCTTTTTTTGCCTGTTATTCATTTATTTATTCAAATTAATAGTTAGAGTTAGTTTGTTAACAAAATAAATATATAAGTTGAAAATATCCTACTGTGTTTTTTATTTATTTATTATTATTATTTTTAATTTGGTAAATAATTTTGGCGATGGGTGCCCTTTTTTGGGGGGTTTGAGCATCTGCCCCCCAAAATGTTTGTGCACATGCCTGTAGACTGTCCAACTATGGAAATTGTATATAAATATATCATAGAATTTAGATGCTCGCTTATTTTTGTGCTCCATCTTAAGTGAGGGATCTTCAATTCCAGTTTTACCTTAAATAAACACTAAAATGTGTTTATTTGAAATACAGCAATGCCTCATTTCATAACCAATGCGTAGGTACACTGAGTGGAACTAATGCAGTCCCATACAAAATGCCATATGTAAGAAGACATTTTACTCCAAAATTGAAAAAGTTGAGATCGAAAATTTCCTTTGAATTTAACATAGCTCATTACAATATTCCCTTTCATTTGCCTCAAGTAAACCTAAATTTAAGCAGGTAACAATCGTTAACAACTACAGATAGACACATTCTGTAACTACCTGTACTTACAATTTCACTCTGTGCATCATTTACTATGAGCTAAACTCCTTGGCTGTAATCCTGCTGTCTTGACGAGAGACGTTACTTGGCAGAGTGAGAAAGCCAGCGCGGCAGCGATGCAGTCTCCCCAAGGTCCTAGTGCCCGGTCTTTTATTGTTAAGTATGATGAGAGGCTATTGGATTGTAATTTGAAGGGGAAGAAAACATACAAACCAGAAACGCACTCACATATGTAGCATGTTAGAGTTATAAATAACTTGTCCATGTGTAAAACAATATTTACACATGCAGTGTAAATATGTAAATTTTTACATATTTACACTGCAGATAATATTTAATTATCTGCAGTATGATCCATAGTGAAAGAAAGTTGCGGCTCAACAGCAGACACGTGCAAAACTAGAGCGGAGCTCGTACCTCCACCAAGACCCAACAGTCCCCTTAAATATGCCTGATAATTATATCTAATCTATTAATATTGATGTAAAACTTTAATTTTTTCTTGAGATGTTAAACAAAGCGTTAAATAATATTGGATCCAGCCATGGATGAAATATCTTCTTCAAATGTTCACGCAAAACACAAGAAATCACCTTACAATGTATAGTTGGCGATGATTTATGGGGGTAGATCTTCTCTGTCAGATTAAATATTTCACTTCAGTCGGTTGAATCTGATTGTTAGAATAATATATCAGTAATGTCATTATCATGGTCATTTAAACGGGGGGGGGGGGGTAATTTGGTGGATGATGAATTCACATTCAAACCGTGTATGGCAGTGCAGAGTTATAGTGCCACTTGGTTATCTGAGTTCTTCCTGTACAGAAACCCTTATGATTTCCTCACAGCAGCTCTGTTGTTTCTTCCTCACCAGAAAGAGAGTGAACCTGTCCTTCCCTTTAAGATGCTCCTCCATTGCATCATCATTACAACATACATAATGGCTGTTGGCCTTGAGGTGTGGATCTCAAAGATTTTCACACCTGCTTCCCTTTTTGTTGGCTCTTATAATATATAATATCTCTAAGATTTTCCTTTCTGAGTTTGTTTCTGCTTCTTGGCTCCTCTGCCTCCAACCGCCTTAATTTCCTGAAGCTGTATAACAATTAACGAGGCCATATTTCATAATTAAGCCAGTGATAATACCTCGTCTGCTCTCCTATCTCTGCTACTCTCATATTTTAATGAGGCTCTTGCGGAGCGGAGCATGCGATCTGAAAAGAAAGACGATGCTTTTTAATTGCTTCTGCGTGGACATATCTGAAGTGACACCTCTGGTTCAGGTTGAACAGACTTGTCTCTCGCAGCTTCGGAGTTCTGGAGCGTCTCACCGCAGGTACACCAAAGGTAATTCTTATATCTCCATGCCTCCAGGTGAGGCTTAACCTGTCTCTCTATCGTCACTCCCCCTCTTTATCTCTGGCCTTTTGCTACTTGCACTCGTCTCTTCATCCCACCTACTCTGCTCTAGTTTCTCTCCTCCCCATCCCCCACCACCGTCTCTCCAGGCTATATTTCATAATTACGGCAGAAATAATTCCTAATTTTTTCTGTCACTCCAGAGGTGTGATCACATACCCCCCCCCCCCACCCATCGGTAACCATGACACGCACATCTTTCAGTAAGTGGGAGTAATGGTTGGGCTGTGTGGGTGTGCGTGGGCCCTGTGTGTTTGTTTTGCCACAGGCGCCCTGGCCCATAAATCCAAAGCGATAATTCTTTCTATTCATAAACACACATCTGTCTTGATACCCACACGTGCACATTTGTAACGTGCACACCGCAGGACCAGACAAACAGGGGCACACAAACGAGGAGGACTCACATTTCTTCTCTGGTGTGAGTGTGTGCCAACTGTGAACGAGCGCCATTAACACCCGCAGCAGCAATCAAATGAAATATAAAAATATATTCGCTGATAGAAATAATTTTTTTAACTGCAGTGCGTATCCTGAATGCACCATCATTGCTCCCGGCTTTCATTCACGTGTTCCTGACATGAATTTGGAAGTTTATTGAGATTCAGAAATTGAGATGGCCAGATGGTGCAGAGAAAGACGAAGAGGAAACTAAATGGATAAAAGTAACCAACATAACATAAATAAGGTTTTGACAGAGATGATAAAGGTTTATGGTTTGGCTGCCGTTGCTACATGTAAACAAAACAGACAATAATATAAATTAGAGTTCAAATCAAACCGGAAATCAATCCTCGACCTCATATTTGTGATGCACCACATTACGACATCAACATTGTCAAACCCTGATCTGACAGTTGTCCATTTGTACCTCACAGGCCTAACTGGGGGATGTGACGGAGATGAATTAACATGAAACAAATTTCTTATGGATTTACTTTCCATTAAATACAGTAAATGTAAAATATGCAAAGCCAATCGAATAAAACTCTCCAAATTTGTGTTGATATGTTTTTTTCGATCATAGCCTTTATTACTCTGGGATTTTATGACTATACTTTCAACATAAACAACTAATGCAGTTTCTTGGCTTAAGAAAATTGTGGTTTATAAATATATATTCAGAGATGCATTATGAAACAGACTAGAGAAAAATATGCTTGTGGAAATTGGGTCAGGACTTTCTCTTACAGCTCCATCTTCCTTTAACTGCACCCAGCCACAGTCTAACCCCACTGCTGTCCACCATCCACCCTCCACTCGCAGCACCATTAAACAGCATCCTGCCCCCTCCCCCCCCCCCCTCGGCTCTCGCTCCTCCATCATCTTCTCAGTGAATTGATGCTTCCTGTTATTTGTGATCTTTGATCTGTTATCTCCTTTGGCCCCAGGGCTGATATCGAGAAATGACACTCAAATCTTATTTCATCTGGGCTCACCCGGGCTTAAATGGCCATCAAATCGTATTTTCCAATCCCCCTCTGGGCCTCTAACCACGTTTACCGGACTTCTACCAGGAACATGAAGGCTTTTCCAAAACCTTAACCCCCTGAAGTCAGCTGCAAACAGCGGTAGGTATATAAACATGTACATTATCGTCCACCTGAAATGCATGGACATTATTTGATTTTCTTTAACCGCTTGTCATTGTCTTTATAGAGCACTGTTGCCTGGATGACCAGAGGGTTTTTTTTTTCTCTTGAAGAGGTTTCTCGAAAGAGACAGCAGTGTTGTTATATTAATGCTGCAGAGCTCTGTTCATTGTCTGTGGTACAAATGCTGTTTGTTTTTTAAGTAGTTCATTAACACAGCACAGAAGACATGGTTGGTTGGTAATCAGTTTGAAATCAAATGGTCTCTCCAGTGCAAAGCCCTGCGTCCACATTCTGTTTCATAGCCTCAAGATAAACGTCCTCCCAGTATAGGAAAAATAAAAAAGGCTGTCTAGTTGTACTTTCTCTCCAGAGTTGACTGAGTAAACATTAACAAAAAATAATCACAGGGAGCTAAACAGTTCACTGCACAGAGCATTCTTTGTCTCCGGCTGCCACTGAGGCCACCGAGCAGAGAGTGAGTTTCCTGCCTTGACGTGAGGCCACACTGGGCTGCTCTCGTTGCTGGGGACACTCGGCATCCCAATGACTGAGAGGGAACCCCTGAAGCACAAAGAGCCCAGAGACCGGGAGAGTGGAAAAAGAGCAGGAGAGTGTAGCAGGGATGACAAACTGCTTCCTGCTGCTGCTGCCAGCTGAACCCCATCACCTCCATAGAAACACGCTGCTCAGAATCGAGCACATGATTCATTCGAATTATACTAAGATGCAGTCACAATATTTTCTTACACATGCCAACAACTTATTGAATTAATCCTGTTTGGAATGGCCTGTTTGCTTGGCCTGTGGGGAGCCTGTAAACCCAAGTGACCCGCAGTAAGTAAGGAAGTACAGACCGACTGCAGGACTCGGACCGCTGAACCCCGAAGCTGCGCTCCCACCGCTGCACAAGGAGCTGTTCAGCCGAGTTCAACTCAACTCTGCTCTATAATTCAAAGCTACTTAGAAACAGTTCCTTAAAATTGTGGTTAAGTGAAAAGTGATAAAGCTAAAATGAGCAATATGACCCATATCTGAGTCCTGGTAACTGACTCTAGGTGCCTTTTAGAAAAACAAGACAAGTCCACTTTACCGCATTCGAAAGTGCTTGGAAATATTTTGATGCAAACATATGTCCTGCTTAAATAAACTGTGCCAGTGTTGTTGAATGTGAGTACTGAAAGGAAGTCCTATTTATTCCACTGAGAGGTTTTAAACCGGCTCAGAATAACTGCTGTGTGTGTTCTGTGAGTTCTGCTTCTGGCTGTCCTCTGCTCCTCTTCGGGCTTTGTGTCGAGTCCAATAATGACTAGATTGTTGTAGTGCCACCAGCGTCACCGGTGGATGAACGGTCTGCTTTTTTCACACACACACACAGGCCTGTAGAGCTTTCATTCGAGGCCAAGAGCAGACTTATTACTGTGTGTGTCCATGTGAGTTCGTAGTTGAACAGAGGTTAGAGGGAGGTAGTTTGCCTGAGCTAGTTATAGCTATAGCTTATAAAGCCTGCATGGCTGCAGACGTGTGTGTCCATACGAGTTACTGCAGCCAGCCTATCTGGGCCTGGTTGACTGTATTGGTGGTTGTGTGTCTGCGAGCACGTGCGAGAGAGGAAGAGAGAGCCACTTGGCCGAGGCGATGGAAAATGTGCGAGCCAGAGATGACGTTGGCCGAGTGGAGAAAAACATAACCAACTTCCTGAAAACCTATTCAACACTTCAAGGGAACGCTCTCTCAAACAGTTCTCTCTCTTTCTCTCTCTCTCTCACTCACTCTGCCACTGGCTCCAGCTGAGACTTGGGTTTTAACCCATTGTGGTTCCTCTGAGGTATTACACAAATCAAGATTCAAGATTATAAGCAAAGAAAAGATTTAATTCTCGTGACTAATCCTGATTTTCAATACACCATAAACCTGCTTCTTGTTTTTGAGCTTTTTTTAAAGTCTTATGTAATTAAATACATTGCTTGGTCTTGTCTTTTATCTGATTGTCTTTATTTCATTTGATCATTTCAATTTCTTTGATGAGAAAAACTGTTCTATGCATATATGGTCAGATTCAGCTAATCACACCTGGAGAAATTCCACTCACTGTATAAAAGTTGCATTACAATCCAAGTTTTAATTATTGGCCTCATATAAACATATTTTCCTGCTTGTTTGGCTCTTAGTAGAGCGCATATCTCTGCCAAGGCCCAAAGCTGCACCAAATGCCACACACTCATAGATGTGCCTGTTTTTTTTTCCCTTGACATCTATGAATTATTCCCTGGGTAATGCTGAAGAACTCCCTATTTTGCCCAATCAATTCTTATCCTGGATCTGCACCACAATTTCATGGGTTCTTTCCTGACCCATAATGCATCCTTCCACAGAGTGTCATGTAATCCTCCCAGTTGTAATCTTGCTACCAAGTAAGAAGTATAAATGGGACAAATACAACGGACAGGGGTGAAAACATAACCTATAGAGGAAGTAATAAAGTATGTTTTTTCCCAATCTGCTGAATGATATGACCCTGAAGGCTTGCTACTTCAAGATGTGATGTTTTAAGATAAAAAAAAACGTTACCTTCCCTCTAAACTATATTTTTATGCACAGGCTGCAAAATGACACAAAACACACAGACGCACATGAACATGCATGTTTATCGTTTGCACGCTGCTATAATTGCCCTTCCTGCTTAAAGCAGATGTCCCCCCTACTCAGGCGACGTAATTCTGTTCCGCCCTGCAGCAGCGTGCACACACAAAGACACACACACAGGTAATTAACAGTATGTAGATCTAAGCAAGCTTTAATCTAATCAAACCACCCAGCCTCAATTTCCCCAATGGGTCCGCATGCAAACAAACACACTTTTCCCCTTTCATCCAGGTCACTCTTTTCATCTCACCTAAGCATGTTGTCATTGAACACACCTGTTGTTAAAAAATAATCCATAATGCCATCGTCTACATTTAGATGTGACAGAATATATTGTTGTGGTCTTCTAAGAAGACAGGTTGTTATATCCCTGTTCGGTGGATTCTGACAGAACATTGTTTTTGTTGTGGCCAAAATTTGGGATTTGATGGTACATGCTTCATTCCAGTATTAGATCTGATGTGCCTTATTTACAGATTTAAAATGCAAGCAACAGAATTCCTCATCGAGTCTTTTTCAAACCACTAATAGATCCAGTGCACTTGCAATATATTCCTGCGTGCAAACCTGCAGCAGATTTGCCAGATCATACGAAACAAATAGATCAGATTTAGAAGCTGTCTCAATTCAGGCACCTCCTGCATTTGAAGATTTCAGAGGCTTCTTCAAAAAGGAAGCCGACAAATGCATCCCTTCAACAGTTTTTCAAAGAGATAATGGCGGCTGCAAGTGACGAGACCAAAACATCAGATGCTTAGACTTTTAAATCCAAGCATCGAGCTTCACCACAACCAAGACGTCTCATTTGTTTTTCCAAGGTCTGATTATTAGCAGGTTGTAGGTCGCCATACTGTGTCGGATTTGGATTTATGTATTATTTTGATTTTATATTCATGACAGGACACGCATATCAGGCAATATTTATGTTGAGTAGCCCTTGTCAGCGGCAGCACACAGCAAAACTCGATAGGAACTCCACATATTAGCAGGAATCAATGTAAATGTCAAGCAAGGCAAGGTAGCTGTAGTTTCACCTCATGAGTCCCTGGGTTGTCCAAACAGATATCTACACTCTGTGTGCTCCAATTCAGTCAGAAACTCATTTTACTATGCAGGTTTTTAGAGCAGTGGCATAGTTAAATCATCTATAAAGCTCCTATGTGTGCGTGTGTGTGTATATGTGTTTGTGTGTGTTTTTGCAGCGAGTAGGCAGCTGCACTTGCCTGAGAAACAACTTGTGCCTGAGGCCTGCTTCCTTGCCGCTTACTTAGGAGAGATTGAGAGCACTGTGGAGGGAGAGGAGGAGTGCAGGAGGATGAGAAACATTTGTGCGACTCGCTTTGGCCCTCAGGAGAACTGAGCCGAACAACGGCACGGAAACCCATCCACTCCCAAACAGATACACACGCACACACACAAAAACAACACAGGGGCAAGTGGCTCCTTCTTTGCGCTCGGACAAATTTTCTGGCTCATTGGATCCTTTTAGAAATGTTGGGCAGCAGCCGTTACAAGGATCTGCCTGTAGCTACGACGACAATTAAACCCATAAACTCATACAAAGTCAATTTATTGTCCTTTATCATTTGGCTCATGACCACTTGGGCTTCATATAACCTGGCTATCGCATCCCTGACAACCTCCACACAATCGGCTGCTCGAAACAGCTCGAAAAAGATGGCAATGTGTGAGTTTAAGGTTTCTTGGGGACAAATATGCTAAAAGACATCGCCCGAGTTAATTGGCTGTTGTCTGCTTCGTTGATGCTCAAAAGTGGGGAGGCCAGCTACTTGCCATCGGTTTGCCAATCTTCCCTGCACTGCAGCACCATCAGTAAATTCAAAGCAGTCGCAGGAGACTGCACAAGCCCCCAGAACTCCTCGCAGGATGAATAAGAGATTAAACAGGCCCACTGGAAAAATAATTAGTCCCACAGTTAACTGCAGTGTATTAGTTCGGTTTAGGGCCAAACAGTTCAGGATGAATTGGTTCGATATACAAACAATATATCTGATATTTGATCTCAGATGATGTTAGGCCTTAGTCATCCATTCCAATGAGTCATTTCATTAAGGATTGAATACTTTGTGCATATTTGTTTTTTACAATCTGAAATGCTATGTCTAGTGTCTGGAAAGACGGTTGACATGTATTTGAACTTACAAGTTCTGAATTCTTGATTCCACAAGGTTTCTTCCAATTGAAACAGATATATGATCATCATAAGGGGGCGTAACAATACGTGTCAGCGCCTCTCAGGCAGATTTTTAGCAAGATTGATTAATCCATAAGAAGGACATTAAGCAAAAATGCGTTTGAAGATTTTATCATTTAATTTGGGAAACATGAAAGCAACTCTACATGTGTTTGGAGCTGAATATCTCTACTGACTATATGAAAGACACCATATTGGACTGAGGAAAACTGAAAGTGTCACTTTAAAAAATTAATGTTCTGGCACTTTATAGACAAAAAGATTCATATACTTTGAAAACAACAGAGCCATTAATTGACATTGAAGATAAATAGTGATGGCGGCCTGAATTTCTACCAACCAGTTTTACAGGAGAATTCAAAATAAAAAACCATGGTCATTGTCACAAAACATACAGAGAGAATAATGTGTCAACTGCTGTTCCATTCTGTTCAATGTAAGTCCTGTTCTGTTAAAAACCCCACTACCAGTCCTGTGCCAGGGGGAAAACAAAACACAGAACACTTCATGTCCCTGTCAAGTTTAGATATTAAGAATTAAAAGGGGACAAATCAAACTGTTTATCAGGGAAGGTACAGTTTGTCCTCTTCGGGTGTTATCAGCCCGGCTGCCCGGTTATGTGTCTGATACGGGATGTGATGATATAAACATGTGATTCAATGATATCTAATCAGAGATCAGCCAAGGTACAGCAAGTCTCCACTTTATACAAGTGCGCTTAAAGCATCACTGAAGAAACTACACAGCTGGGAGTCAGATGGGTGCAGAGGACAACTCTAACCCACAACTCAAACTCTCACAAAAGGCAGCAGGGTGACATGTCACAGCTAAAGTCATTACAGGGCAGACAGGAAGGCAATAACAAATATCATATAGATCCAGAGAGCTACAAATCACCAACCACACATCACGGCAGCTGGTGCCTGCAAGTTACATTCAAAATTGTGTGTCTTGCAGGAGAAAAAAAAACTTCCACTACCATGATTAAAATGAGATTTCATTTTGAGATTTGTTTTCTTTTCAGGCTGCACTGACAACATGTTTTGGACAGTGCTAGCCACTAATGACACTGCGTCGGCCTCAGCTGCGTCACACTTCTCCGTCTGGTTGATATAAACTAAAATTATCTGTCACCTCCCATGATGCAACTCACTATCATCTTTGAAATCATCAGCAAGTTGGGTGCTGCACACCTCAATGACGCATTTGACAGGAAGACATGATGGTACGATGCAATTCAATTAGTCTCTAAATACATGTTACCTCACAGACAATCACAAAGCACTCTGCTGACAAATGGCTTCACAAAGGTGAGAGCCGCACTAGCAGGGTGACAGCAGCCTCACGTCCATTAGGATGCATTCAGGGACGAGTGGAGAGCAGCAGTGTTGTGTTTTCAGGCACTTTTGCAACCACATGCGTAAAATTGAAGCTTTGACCACAAAAAAAGTGGATTCACATACGCAGGATGAGCCATTTTGCAGAGATAAGAGCATTAATTAAAACAGAATATGCTCCAGCAAATAGAGCACATTCCTCCTGCCAGGGCCAGACTTACAGAATGTATCAGTCCCCTAAACATGCCAGATGTTTTCATGAAGATCCATGAAGTATTCCCTGGGAACTTAGGCAAATTGTCCCAAAAAAACCAGCCCATCACACAGTGTTAAAGAAAGGGATTTTAGAAGATGGGCTCTTCCTTGGCCCGTGTCCCATGCAAGAAAATCTTGGCAGCGGTTGTAATATTTTATCATTAGCATTTTCCAGGATTGTTCACTTCCTCCCTATTCAAGTATTTACCACGGTTGTGTTTTTGTCATTCTGTCCCACAGGTTGTCAAGTCATTTAGTACCACTGAGCGACCCAAAAAGACCAACTGTCCGCTCTGCAATCAACTCGCTGGCCTTTTAAAAAAAAAAGAGACCCCCCCCCCCCCCCCCTCTTGGTCTCTGTCGTCCTCTGTCCCTCCGTAGGGCCGCTTCCTCGCCGGCTTATACGACATCTGTCATCAGACCAGCCGTCTCTGAGCAAAGTGGATCCTCGGAGACGGAGACGAGGGACGTGGGCCGAGTTAACGCTGCGGTGTCGGCACGCATGCTCTTGGGTTCACACACACAGACACACACTCACACACACACACTTGAGCTCAGAGCCCCAGAGCTGTCATTGGGGTCAGTCGGGAGATGTGCGATATCTTGACAGAGCTGAAGTGTTCACTGACAACTGCAACACGCACACACAACTCACAGAGGAGCCTCACAGTCAGTCCCTGTCCCTTTGTGTGACCAAGAGGTGTGTCTGTGTGTGTGTGTGCGTGTGTGTATTTTAAGGATGTGTGTGTCCTTTACTGCATGGACACATTTTTCCCATGTTGAAAGCTAGATCGAAAAATACTGCCCAGTTTATAATAGGTGACATATTTGTATTTGATTCTTCATCTTGAATTAAAATTGTCTGGGTCTCTAGACGATAAAAGAACGTGTGACCTGATGCACTGATGTGCTGTGACACATAGGGCGAGAAAGACAGACAGCGTCTCACACACAGCCTGACATCAAATACATCCAGAGGTTTCTCCTCTAATGAGCTCCCAGGACACCAAGTCTCACGCTATATGAAGACGTCTCACTGGGAAAAGACAGGTGTCGACATTTTGGTGTTTTTTCCAGATATTATTCTGTGCACAGTCGAAAATGTGAAATCGGAGGGAGTTCAATTTATCCTGGTGAACACCTTAAATTCAATTTATTTCCTTCTCCAGGTTTAAATCCATTTCATAAAGCCGTTTGATTTGCCTTAATGTATTAAATATACTTGACAAATACCCTGTCCTCGCCACAGTCACTAATCCATAGTGATCTTATAAGCAGTTTTAGGCTTAAACACTTAATGCACGGTAAAAGATTTCAGAGGGGAAAATGTGCAAAGTGATGCAATTTATATCTATAAAAGATTAAAATGTCGGGAATCAATAAAACCAGGTCGGGTTTTTTTAATCTTCATGCCTGTTTTTTGTCCTGCCTTGACAAGGTTACATGCATATGGAAGATAAGCCATTGAGAACTGTGTCAAATCTAAAGAGGAAAGAAAATACTTGACTTTACCGCCGCACAACATTTTAATAGCTTTAAAATAAATGACATCTTTTCTGAGCTCACCTTGCGTTACCTCTTCAGTTCCCTCCTCACGTGGCAGGAGCCCGCTGCTTCCCCCCGGGTTCTGGAACATGAGGGTGAAAATGTTCCCATCAGTCGATAGATATCTATCACGACAAATGACACGTTATTATTTTAAACTACTGCTTTCTATGTGTATGTGAGTTTTTTCCAGCCTCTTACTCGGAAAAAGGGCAATAGAACTCCACTCAGGGAAAATGCATCTACTCCGACATTCACACAACAATGGCGGTGCTCATGGATACGTAGATACTGTGGCGCTGAGGCCCGTCTACTGTAAAGTGCTGTATAGAATAAAATGTGTAACAGCGTCTGATGCCTTGTGTGTTGTTTCCCCTCCTCTGTTTTGTTTATGTATGAACGGAGGCTGCGCTGGTCCCAGTTGAGCCTTCTCCATCAGCTTCTCGGGGTCAGCCATGTTTGTGTCCGTTTGACACTGTGTCATCACGGAAGTCGGAAGTTGGAAATTTGCAGGTCACATTTACAGTTTCGGAAAGAATGAATGTATCTTCCCTTTCCACACCTTTAACTTTACTTCTACTCTTCAGCTAATTCTTTGATTATTTGACATATTTTCAAGCAGCTTCTTTCACCTTATGACCTCACCTGGTGTCCTCAGTTTCCTCATCTTCTCTCAGTTCCTGTAACAAGAGGGTGACACACATACGTGTAATGTCCCCATTTCTCAACACTTATATACGTATATGTTTAAATCGTATGTTTTACCTCTTCCATCTTTCCTCCTCTGTCCTCATTCTCCTCTGCCGTTAGCTTGCTAGCTTGTTTTCCGGAGACGCACGTCGTCCTTCAGGTCCTCCACCTCGGCATATCTAAGTAACAAAGTACTTAAAGATACTTGACGTACTTGTACTTCACTTCTTCCAACAATTACTCCAACAACATACCAAGAGAGATAACTGCACTTGTTTTGCTCCTCTGCATTAATATAACACCACTAAATCCAGGAGGAGGTGAATGTGTCACAGCCCCACATCTTTATCACTTGTTGTTTGCTCTCCTGTCATTACATTTCATTATATTACTGTATTTTCACACTGTTTCTCATGATTAGTGAGGTGAGTTGACTTGTCTGGGCCTCACCTGCTGCCTCAGTGCTTCTACTTCCTGTTTGGGCCACAACGCAGGTGGGTTCAGAAAGCGGACCATACCAAGAGCTGCAGCAACACAGGGGGGGAGGAGGGGGTGGTGTTTCTTAACGTGGGCGTTCAGCTTGTTGTTAATGCTGTTTAGACCCTTTTTTGTTTTCAAATGGTTTGATCGGGTGAGCCTCTTGTTTTATAAGTGACCAGGGCTGCGATCAGAAAGTCAAAAATAATCTACTGAAGAAATCAGTTCTGGATCGTGTCATGAGAATAAAACAGCAATTTTTTTAATTAATGTGAGTGTGTCCAGGCAAATAGGATGATATAATGTATGTATATGATGTTTCCTATTCCAAAGGAGATAAGTTAGGAAGCATTGAAGCTCCTTTCATTATCATTTAGAGAACTGGAACAGCTCTTATTATGGCAGACGCTGAAATACTTCTTAGTTAGGAAAATTCCTAAGCAGAATGGACTTTCTGAACTGGTAATAGTCTTGCAGCAGTTATAAGGGTCTGGCAAGTTCCCCTTATCTCAAACTGTTGATTCAAAACGTAGGAGCCCTCTGAGCCTCCACTTTCCTTGAGTCTTAACAGTCTCCTCTGTGTGTGTGTATGTGTGCGTGCGTGCGTGCGTGTGTGTGTCAACTCTCAGCAGCAGGCACCAAGTAGGAGGACAGAGACCCCAAACAGTAGCTGCTCCAAACTTCCGGCTTTGAGGATAATGGACGCTGGATTAGACGTCCCAGTTATTCTTCGGTGAACCGCAACACCCACGATGCAACATGGCCCCTGCAGCTCTGAGAACCTCTTCTACAAAGTTCATGTGCAAAGTTCATGTCATAACAGCCGGGAAGAATATAATCATTTGGGAAACTTTAAGCTTCACCGGGAGGCTTAATGTTAAAAAATGAACCCAAAAGCCTTTTTCCTTGGAGTTGGAGCCGAACACAGCATAAATAAAAACTGGATCTCATTAATTTAAGTGTAGTTCCACAGGAAGCTGGTTGGGCCTTGGCGGAGGTCAATATAAATAGTGTTGCTGAATATAAAAAATCACAGCCATTATATTATTTAAATGTCATTTTCATTTCACTTGAGCACACACTGGAGCCACGGCACGAGTTATATCAACTGGCAGCTGGAAGCCGCTGCCTGATAAGACCTGCGCACAATCTGACCCTGTGGTTCGACCTTTGCCGAGCTGGCAGCATGCTCCTAATGTCAGCTGCCACAGGTTAGAGGGAGATAAAGACTCCAAATGTATCAGAGGGTTCTTTTGTTGGGGGAAACTCACCATTTCTTTCTTCATCGTTTGATACATTTCCATTTATAAACCAATAAACCGAATGTCGCCATGTTGTTTAAAGGAAATAAGAAAGATTGTCAGGTGCTGGCAGAAAAGCCTTTATCTACCAATGGAGACAAATCAGTGAATAAAAATGAAGACACAGGTCCATAGTACTGTTTATTTGTGTACGATTTATTGATTAGAACTAAGCATGGATTTTCTTCTAAATCTAATTATGGTCTTATCTAATTATCCCCTCCCCTCCATCTCCCAACCACATCACTGAGCTGAAAAGCTGTGTTATTGTGGCGTTTATCACTATCCAGCAATGAAGACTGAAGACAGCTAATCTACCGTCTTGTTTTTCCAAAGTCACGGATGGAAGAAGAGTTGCTTTATTTTGAAACCATAAACTCCTTATATACTTGAATATAAAGCATTAGTTGTCTGCATTTGTTTAAGATTACCACAAAAATAAGGGACCCATTCAATTTGGGGAAGGATCCATTTTCCCCACTTTGATCAAATTGCAAGATAAATTTGAATCTAGTGAATCTAAAAGAGGTAACAAATGGGGACTGTTTTTGTCCTTGGACTCGGACCCAAATATAATACATTATATTTAACGTGATTCATTTTTATTAAAGCAAAATAGTGCGCTTATTACAGAGTGCCTTTCTCATTAAAAATTGTGTATTTGCATCAATAAACGAGGGGAAAGCTTGAGGAATAAGGTTAAATATTCTGTTTGCACCTTAACACATCAAATTCCAAGAGATTTAAGTTAAAAAGCCAATAAAAGAGACAAAATGATTGTGTGTAGAAGTCATTAGGCATTGTCATTTATTGTACACACACCAATCCAGGGATGCTGCGTCTTCTCGGCTTCACACTCACACAGGACAAATGAGCACAGGACACGTGTGTGGGACCTGACTCGAGCGCATTTTTATTGAACGTTTATAACTGTTAAAAACATGTATAAAATTGGTCCTGTTTCAGAAACAAGGCACGCATAGTCATGTCAATGTTCATTTCATGATTAGCATTATCATTTTTCAACATCATCATCGGCATCATCATGTTCCATCTCAGTATTTGTCTAATAGTAGTAGTATCAAGCATTCCCTAATATAAAAACACGTTCCAATTTTAATTTTTTTTTTCCCACAGAAGTTAAATTTTATTCCGAGCAGCAAGACAATATTCATGCAAAGACGGGAGTGGACAAGAGAAGATGCGAGATGACTGGACGGACAGGTCTTTAATAGTAGGTCTCCCTTTCCACCCAACCTGGACACACAAGGGAGGAAAACAAACGCACGGGATTTAGAGGCAATTCCTGCATAGATTGGGCAGTTTTTAATGATAAATCCGTAAAACTGTGTAAAGACACTGGAGGAAGACAGATTTTTTGATCAAATGTGCAGAAGGACGAGAGGTAGGAAAGATAATAAAGTCGCGGATTCTGTCCTCACCCCCTGGGCTGCGTCTGAGGATCAGCTTACGGATTTCATCATAGACAAAGATGAGCAGGGAGTAGGGCAAGGCGCAGAACCACCAGCTGGGCCTGGAAAACACAAACAAGACAAGACCATGAGAAACTGATCCAGGGCCTCGGGACACGGACAGATTCAGCTAGCTGCGCACAACTGGCAGGGTTATTGTGATTTACTCACTTGAGAGGATACATTCTGAGGGCGACGTCCATGCCGGGGCAGTAGGAGAGGAACGCAGCCAGGGCGGTTTCCTCAAAGAGCCCGAAGATCAGGATCTTGTTCCTGAGACACACAAGCAGGAACAATCAAGACTCTGTTTTTGGAGAAAATCAAACCTGAAAATAGCTGGATTTGAACCGCTCGGTGCCAGGATTTCAAATTGCAACCAGCGCTGAGCCGGGGGCCCGAGGCACACCGCAGTCTGCAATGCCTTTTCAAAACAGATCGTCTTGTTTATAGCCTGAAATAAACACAGAGGTGAACTGGGGTTCCTCTGAGAAAAGATCAACAGCGCGCGCACTGTGAAATAAGGAGGCGGGACAGTCACACAGGCGGCTGTTCCAGTAGCAGAGGTGTATTTTTGCCCCAATAAAATAACCAGCCACAGCTCGGACTGGAACTCACCTCATGCCCTGCTGGAAGACGGAGTTCCTCCTGGTCTTACACACGATCACGTCGGCCCACTGCACGATGACGATGCTGACGAAGAACGCCGTGTGGCAGGTGAACTCCACGATCTTCCTCTGCTCATAAGTCTGACGGGAGGGGGGTGGGGGGGGGGGATAAACAATCGTTTAAACCAGGTGTTTCACGGACGAATCTGAACCTTTACTCGTGGTCCACGCAAGACATCTCACTGACCCACTGCTGGCCGTAGCTGTCTTCCAGGTCGTTGCAGTATTTATTGTCCCAGGACACTCGGATGCCCACCAGGGTGGAGGGCAGGAAGCCGTTTTCAGCCAGAATCACAAAGTAGGTGAAGAAGCCCGCCAGCGCCTGGATCATACCTGCAGGAAGGGTATGGGACAGCATGACCAGGCTGCATCCAATATTTGTATTCATCTCTGATCAATTTCAGTTTCACGCTTTAAGAAAAAAATAAGGTTGATTCGTTCGCTTTAGAATTTGAGATTGAAGCTCCGATCGATAAACGATTAAGTGGCCTCGTGCAAATAGGATGAATGTGAATCGGATTAATTCTATTTGGGGGGAATTTTCTTTAAGGACTGAATCATTTGTCCCCGGATGAGTAAACAAATAAATGAGATTAGGTCGTCTTCTGAGGAAATAAGAGGCCCAATCCAATTAGTCTTTAAATTTCTGAGATGAATAAACCATAACATGCATAACAGGATCATATTTGGAAAGAAAAGTGCAGGTGGGCTCATATCTTTGCAGTAAAAACGTAAATATCTAAACAAAGGTTTTTTGCCTGTATTTTGCTCTTATAAGGGAAGTTCAGGAGGGTGACGGATTATTTTTGGCGTCATTACCGAAGTGGCACTGCTTTATCGTCAGAACACAAACAAACACAAACACTCTAGTTCTCTCTCTGAGAAAGCCTATTCCTGGTGCATGCCACTCTTTGGGTTATCTCGGGACCACCCAGATACTGAGCTGCCTCTTCAGGAGAAACTGATTTCGGCAGAGAGCTTACCGATCTGTCCGTAGGCGATGCTGATGAGCCTCTCGTTCACCAGTTTGTCCGTTTTGGGGTTTCTGGGCTGCCTCTTCATGATGTCGCTCTCAGCGGCTTCGTAAGCCAGGGAGATGGCAGGGACCTGGGAGACGACGGGGAAATAACAAAATATAAAATAAATACAGGCTTTGAGCCGTCAAGTCACGAGATGATCAGCTGTGTGTCCGGTCAAAGAGCTCACCATGTCGGTTCCCAGGTCGATACAGAGGATGGTGACGGTTCCAAGGGGCAGAGGGATGTTGGCGATGATGAAGAAGAGGAAGGGCGTGATCTCGGGGATGTTACTGGTCAGGGTGTAGGCGATGGACTTCTTCAAGTTGTCGAAGATCAGACGACCTGATGACGTAATTTCGAAAATGAATATTCGGAGGGAAAAAACTGAGCCGGTGATGCTGTTGTGTCGGTCTTACCTTCTTCCACGCCGGTAACGATGGAGGCAAAGTTGTCGTCCAGCAGGATCATGTCAGCGGCCTGCTTGGAGACGTCAGACCCGGCGATGCCCATGGCGACGCCGATGTCGGCCTTCTTCAGCGCAGGAGAGTCGTTCACACCATCACCTGTCACGGCCACGATGGCGCCCTGCGGAGAAAAGAGGAAATGTGAGGATGCTATTTTTACTTGTTGCAATTGTATTAGTGTATATATATTGACTGGTGGTTTGCCAGGAAATGATACAATGGATACTTTGTTTGAAATCTACTTTTAAGAGAAATGACAAGACAGATTTTGCGTCCGTATAATAAAAGTCACACTACTGACTGAGTCAATTTTTTTTAATAGGGTTTCTAAAAGAATAAAAGAATTACAAAAGAAAAATGAATTTACATCACAGAAGAAGAAGTAAAAATACAAATTAAATAAAAATTAGAATTTGACAAGCTGCTGTGTCATTCTGCAGAAGAAAAAAAAAAACACCGGCTTCGAAGACATGACTGTTTTAAATATTTGCTTTAAGAATATTTCACACCGCCTCAGGTAAATAAATAGCTGAATAAAAATACTCTTTAATGCTCCTTTGATTCAAAACTGAACCTGAACACTCAGCGAACACCGCCGCCTGGGACACACACCTGTCTCTGGCAGCCCTCCACAATGATGAGTTTCTGCTGCGGGGACGTCCTGGCGAAGACGATCTCCGTGTGGTACTTCAGGATGTCGTCGAGCTGCTCCGGGGCCAGGTCCTTCAGGTCGCCGCCGTGGACCACGCAGGCCTTGGCGTCTCTGGAGGGAGCACACGGCCGTTAGGTCACTCACACTCGTTCACACACAGACCTACGTGGAAACTGTATTTAAAAAAATTAACCAAGTGATATTCTAACATGGTTTTCTCAGTATTGTCCCTACCTTGGGTTGACTTCATTGACTGGGATGTTCAGCCGAGCAGCGATGTCCTCGACGGTCTCGTTGCCTTCAGAGATGATTCCCACGCCCTTAGCAATGGCCTTGGCTGTGATTGGATGATCACCTGTCACCATGATTACCTAGGAGGAGGGACGGTGGTGCGGATGAGTTTTAAGGAATCCACACATGTCAGTGATGCCGTCAAAATACACATCCAATGACAACTGACGCAAAAGTAAAATGTGGCTTTTTGACACACCTTGATTCCGGCACTCCTGCATTTGCCGACAGCGTCAGGCACGGCGGCACGAGGGGGGTCGATCATGGACATGAGGCCGATGAAGCACAGGTTCTCCGTGGGGAAGTTCACTTCCTCAGTTTCAAAAGCAAAGCCCTCTGGGAACTGGTCGTCCGGGAGGTTGAAATGGCAGAAACCTGGCCGGAGCAGGACCAATACAACGAGTCAAAGATGATATTGAATTTGACCTTTAGGCAAAATCTTTAAATAGTAGATCCCTGCATGCTTACCCAGCACTCTCTCTCCCAGACCTCCCAGTTCCAGGTAAGCGTTCTGGAAAGCGTCTTTCAACTCGTCGTCCAGGGGCTGCTCTTTGCCCTGCAGCATGATG
The DNA here is from genome assembly GCF_949316205.1 of Platichthys flesus. Lineage (NCBI taxonomy): Eukaryota > Metazoa > Chordata > Actinopteri > Pleuronectiformes > Pleuronectidae > Platichthys > Platichthys flesus. The sequence continues at coordinate 7,502,759 of NC_084966.1, read as the reverse complement.
GTGGAGCAGCGGTCCAGAATCCTCTCCGGGGCTCCTTTCATCACCAGCAGGTGCTTGGACTCTCCCTCAGATTCGGTTAAGTGCGTATGAATGGAAAGCTACGGGCACACAGGACGGATACAACAGGACGGCGTCAGCATCCGTGCTTTTAAATATCGCAATTTGAAGGAGAAGATGAATGTAGGGGAAGAATGACAACTTCATACCTGGTATTTGTTGGTGGAGTTGAACGGGATCTCGGAGACTTTGGGGTTTTTGTTCCTCATTTCCGAAACGGATCCGCAGCACAGCTCGATACATTTGAGCAGGGCCGACTCTGAGGCGTCGCCGGCCACATCTCTCTGGTGGACGGAGACAGGAGAACATCGATCACATGCACAATTGAAACTGTGAGCCTCAGTAACAAAGATTGAAAAGATCTTCAACATCTCCATTAACCATCGTGGCCCTTTAACGCAAATAATCTCTGTCCTAGTCGACACACTAAACACTTTTTCGCATCCATTTGTTATTCAAAAACATACAAAGTAATGGAGATTATTCTGGGAAGGTGGCCTTGAAAGAAAAATGCTAATTTTCTTTATTTTCCTTCCATAGCAAATCAGTGGACTTGATAAACAGCGACTTTTAGTCCTGAACCAGTGACTGAGGGGGAAAGAATAATGAGCCGTGGGAGAGAACGACTGGTAATTAGAGCCGCAATGGCAGCCAGACAAATACAGGTGATTAGCACACAGATACAGTACATGCATGTACACACACACACACACACCTAAACAGGTTATCAACATGTGGTGAAAACCGAGGACAGGGTTTGTGTGTGTGTGTGTGTGGGTGTGTAGGGGCGGTGTTCAGAATAATTATGTGTTTGAAACATGTGTGTGCCTATACTCCAGGGAGAGTGGAAACTGGAAAACAGGCCTGTTGGTGCGGGCTGTAAACATCTTTATGAAATTACAACTACAGAATCACTGAGGAGAATTTGTGGTTTTCCAGTTGCACTCAGCCCAAACCGTTCCCAAACTGATAAAATAGGTCAGTGTTTGAATATTTATTTATTTAAAAAGATCTACCCAGTTACATAAGTTACATAAGTCGAACAGCTTCACAGGCAGTTAACCAGCTGGTCAGTTTGTTACTGAAGGTTCTCTTGATATTAGGTGTCATTTACTGAAGTGCGCAGAGGAAGAGGAGGGCAATGCAAAGAGCATTAACAAACCTTCAGGATGGCCACGCTGCCCTGCTCGGCCAGGAAGACGGCGCGGTTGCAGAGCCCGGCGATTCTGGCGAGGGCGACCCAGGTGGCCGAGCTCCTGTCGAAGGAGGCGCCGCTCTGGTTCTCCGTGGTGTCGGCCTCGTGGATCTGGTTGTCGAACCACATGTGGGCCACGGTCATCCTGTTCTGGGTCAGGGTGCCGGTTTTGTCGGAGCAGATGGTGGAGGTGGAGCCCAGGGTCTCGACGGCTTCCAGGTTCTTCACCAGGCAGTTCTTCTTGGCCATACGCTTCGCAGTCAGGGTCAGACACACCTAGGAGGTGGGATTGCTCGGGTTAGTCGAGGAGCTGAGTCACCTTTTGGATCCGTTTACTACGCGAGAAACAGCAGGACTCACAGTGACGGTGGCCAAGAGACCTTCTGGCACGTTGGCGACGATGATACCGATGAGGAAGATGACGGCCTCCAGCCAGCTGTATCCGAGGATGAGGGAGAGGACGAAGAATGACACGCCGAGGAAGACAGCCACGCCGGTGATGATGTGGATGAAGTGCTCGATCTCGATGGAGATGGGTGTGCGTCCGACTTCGAGTCCGGAGGCGAGCGTGGCGATGCGGCCCATCACGGTACGATCTCCGGTGCTGATCACGACACCTCGAGCAGTTCCTGGGGCGAGGAAGGATTTTATGACATCTCTGATTCACTGATATCTGAACTACATACAAAATGTCTGTCTCTGAAAGGGCCACCGTCATACCTTCCACACAGTTGGTGGAGAAGAAAGCAACGTTCCTGGTCTCCAGCGGGTTCTCGTTGGAAAAGTCAGGAGTACGAGTCTGGGGCTCTGATTCGCCAGTCAGAGAGGAGTTATCCACCTGAGGAATGAGACATACACTTTGATTTATGATCAAAAACAAAAGGAGAATAAGACAGGAAGACGGCTGCCAAGTAATCCATCGCAGGAGGAGGTAAACAAAACATTCTCCTCCACCGTCAATCCTTTTTTCCTGCAGTTGTCAGGAAACAAAAGGGATCACAGACACAATCTGTGATCCCAAGAAGTGTCACTGTCTTGTAATTAAATATTAACAAAAGATTTGAAAGCCACTTTAAAGACAACAGATGTAGTACTTGAATAACTTTGTCTCTTCAAGAGGGAGCACACACAAAGAGGTTCAAAGTTTTTTTCCAAGTGTCAACCAAAGCGCAGCGGCAGACAGAAATTAAAAAAGTCAAGGTACCGCTGGAATGTTTGATGGAGAAGTGGTTTTCAAGCTAAGTGGATCCTAAGACAGAAGAAAAACTACTCGTCTCCTGAGCTGCCCACCTTGCAGCCGCTGGCAGAGATGATTCGGAGGTCGGCGGGGATCCTGTCACCACCCTTCACCTCCACTAAGTCGCCAACGACCACCTCCTCAGCGTTGAGGCTCTTCTTCTCACCGTCACGGACGACCAGGGCTTGCTAAAAGACAAGATGGGATGGAGACAGACACAAATTTTAAAACTAATTTTAAGACAAACACCAAAGTTCTGATTCAAAGTGGTTTCCGAGGAGTTCAAAACTGATATCTCTGGTTTTTGCAAATTTTTGTAATCATAGAACATTTCTGGAGGCTTGGATGAAACCAAAAGACGATCAATGAATGAAAAGGTTTAAACTGCCGGCTGAGGGGTACCTGTGGCACCAGGTTCTTAAAGGAGTCCATGATCTTGGAGCTCTTGGCCTCTTGGTAGTAGGAGAAGCAGCCAGTGATGATGACGACAGCAGAGAGCACAACACCCAGGTACAACTGTGAACAGACAAACGCACATTAATTTACAAAAAGGTCCAGATTAAGATTAAAACAATGCAGCATACTGGCACATTAAGTCATCATGCAACTATTTCCAGGGCCTTCTTACGTTATCATTGGCCGGCTCATCCTCCATTGCAGCCTGGATACCATAGGCCAGGAAACAGAGGACGGCACCAGTCCACAGAAGCATGGAGAACCCGCCGAACATCTGGATGAAGACAGAGCAGAAGGGACCTTTTCACATCTGAAAACTATGCAGCTTCAATATGAGGAGACTGTGGTTACATCTAAGCCCCCCAGAAGGTGTTGCTATCACCAGTGAGGATGGTACCTGTTTGCAGAATTTGACCCACTCGGGGGTGGTGGGAGGGGGGGTGAGGGCGTTGGGGCCGTCACGGGCCAGATTCTCTGCAGCCTTTGCATTGGTCAAACCCTGATGTGACCAGAACACACAGATTCAAATTCACAAAATGTAGCACGCGATCGACTACTTCTAATTCTAAATACCTGTTGAAGCACAGCCCTGTTTGTTTGCCAGCCAAGCGCACGTGTAGACACACTCCCTGACACACACTCCCCGACACACACTCCCTGACACACACTCCCTGACACACACTCCCTGACACATATTTAAGTCCGAGGGGAGCTGCAGGTGATGCTGCGTTGCCTAGTAACACAGAATCAACAGCCTCAGTCTCCTTCATCAGCAGGTAGGAAAAATAAAACCGGTGGAAGGAGGAGGTTAAGGCCAAGACGAGGCAAACAGATTCATATGAAATCAGGGCAGGAGGTGGGGGGGGGGGGGGGGGGGGGGGCTATGTTTGTGCAGGCTAATAAATTATTCACAAATGCTGCATGCAAGCGCACGCAGAGCTCGGCGACCCCGGTTTAGAGGTACTCATTAAGCATTCTCCTTGATCTTTCCAGTATGACCAGGAGCGCATTTGCATGAGGGGAGCGGGCGAGCGAGCTTGAGTGTGTGATTAAAGGTAAGTGGGGGGGGGTGGGGGGGGGGGTAGGGTTGTTTTGAACCCCGATCGTCTTTCCGGTCGCTCCATTCACACCTTTCATCAGGAGGCTTCTGAGGTGACCACTTGTAATCAGCTCTCACTTCACGCCCCCTTCAATATTCGTATCGGCACCAGCATTAAATTCAAGAAATGCCGTTTCCTTTTCAGATTTCTTTTTTTTTTTCGCCCCGTTATTCCCTTTTCATTTATTTATTCATCCCCATTTTCTGTGTACCTAATAAGAATAAGAAGATGAACATGGCTGTAAATCAGGGGTGTCTTGAAATCCAAGTGCACTGGGCATGACAAAGAATACAAATCCAATTCAACTCTTATATCTGTTTGGAAAATATGAATCTACAGGCTTCAGCCATTTTAGCTTAGCTGAGTACAAAGACGGCATACAACAGGAACAAGGCTTCAGAAGTCCCAAATTCAACATCTTATGCTCAATAATTATATTTCTTAGTTACCTTCGATTCTGAACACAAAGTGATTTAAGGAATTTTGGATATTTATAAATCATCCATCTCTATCCGTCCTTTCTTTGTCTACATTCATCTCCTTTTCCCTTCCTCCTTCTCCTCCGGGACAGACAATCTTTCTTAATAAACCGAGGGAGGGCCGATCACGTCCCCAGCGGCTGATCCCCTCAGCTATTTGATATTTATTTGATCTCGGTGATAAATGCAGACAATTTGATGGATATTGTCTTTTCAAAAAGACATTACGATGCCGGAGTTTGGAGAGGGGGGCGATCTTGCAACCAAAATTGCATCTCATTTAAAAAGCACACACACACATCATCTCATCTCACTCACGTTGTTGAGGTCCGTTGCATATTTGCGACTGAGCTCATCCAGGGTCAGCTTGTGATCATCCTGGAGGGACACAGAGAAGAGACGGTGACATCAGTCCAGTGTGTGAGTTTGTGGCTGTGTGAGTGTGTGTTAGTCTGTGTGTGTGTTTTCAATACGCCAACGTCCAGTGACATTTATGATGGATGCTGACCTTTCATTTCAAAATGACTACCTCTCACAAGGTAGAGGTGGAACAATGGCAGGGAGTCGTTCACAGTTAAGGGGAGAGGTTGAATGGATGGATAAGGAGCCAAGAAAAGACATGAGGGAGGGAGGAAGAGAGCGCCAGAAAAAGAAAGTAAAGAGAAGACATCTTTGAGATCGTAAGAAAAGGAGAGAAATTAAAAATAATGGAAATATTAGGCGGACAGCTTTAAGATAACAGAGGTTATGTATGAAGAAGTAAAGTAATGGATACAGATATCGAATGGATTTATATATGTAAAAAATAATAAAACAGAAATCTGGCCAATGCATGAATAGAGAGGTGAGAGAAGTTAAAGAAACAGAGGGAGACAGTTGAAAGAACTCAATCTGAGTGTCTCACCATATCCACTTCCTTCTTTAGCTCGTCCATGTCCTTCTCTTTCTTCTTCCCCTTCGCTTTCTTCTTGCTGCACTGCTCTGAGGTCGCAGCCAGCTCATACTGTTCACGTCCTTCCTGGAAACACGACAGAGGGAGAATAAAGTAAAAAAATGAGAATCCAAACATCTTCCTCCTCAGGTTAAGTCGTTGTTTTGTTGATTCAGTGATGAGCAAGTTTAAGTACAACAGGTCATCATACACAGCAATCTGATTGGTCGGATAACATTTAACTATACCTTACCATATTTTATCAAAACCACAATACACACACAGGATTGTAATTCGCCAATTTCTTACTAGAAGTAACCATATTTGAAGAAGCGGGGGGGGGACACTGACTCGTGCTGATGACTCCAAGTCCCAGACGAAATTGTATCATCCTGCATCTTATCTAAGTTTCCTTGTGGGTTAATGCACTTAGAACCAGATATGAACTTCTAAGACTGAGGACACCACAAACTTTAAGAGTCCAAGAAGAGAACAGACGGAACAGAAGTGCCTCTTAACTTGTCGCACAGAGTTTGGTTCAAAATATCTACAGTGAAGTTTTTTTCATTGAGGCTTTTTCCTCAGAGCTGCCATCTGCCTCTGCAAAAAGAGCTCCGTGGGGAACCACTTTTTCAGAATATGCTAACTTCTTGAAAGGCTTCTGTACTAACTCTTCCATCAATCAGACCACTTCCTTTACATCTTTTAGATTTTATATGTAGACAATGCAAAATCGCAACATTGCAAGTGATTATCACTTGTCGCAGGAGTTTCCTTTATCAGCAGAAGACTAAACAGCTTCACTTTGAGCAACTGCATCGAGGGAGGAGCAGGAGTTGTGGGGTTTTTGGTCGGTTGAGAGATAAGCAACCTTTTTGATTAGATTAGGCTGCTGCATGACACAAATTTTACTTGTTTAAACGTCACTGTCTCGGCTTTAAATACACAGAGCTCCATTCAGTCACCAGCTTTTCCTAAACATAACCAATTAAATACCTCCGTCAACCCCGAGAGCGGAGTCATTCAATGGTTATCACACTGGGGGTCTATTTTTCGGTTTTAACTCAGACTGTGACACAAATTTTCCCACTTTAGGCAAGAAACTCTTTAATTAAAGTGAGAATGTCTAAGTCCTGGTATACGCAATTAAAAATGATCAAACAGACTTCAGGGCCAGAAGTGTCCTGTATTTGTGCGACTCGTCTCTTTCTCTTCATGCCCCGTCACTTTGGCACAACCCATCCTCTCTTTCTTTCCGCCGTCTCCTCCACAGACATCCCCCCCCCCGCTTCTCATTATCAGCAGCCGCTGTAGCCGACAGAGCAACAAAAGGCCCGGGCAGAGATAGTGTCTTCCAGACGGCTGTAAGCCAGAGGGTGTGGGAGACGGAGTGGCAGAGAGAGGGAGCGATAGATAAAGGGAGCGGAGAAACGAGAGAGGAGGGGAGAGAGGAAGAGCGGCTGAGGTGAAATTTAAAAAGACGAATACTTGCAACAATTTAGCAACAGTGGGTGCTGTGTCATGGGACAACACCATAGTACTATCCATAACTCCTCCTTGTACTTTGTCGTGCAACCGGTGAGGGACCAGCGGCACCAGTATACAACTGGTATATGAACTACATACCTCAACACTGAGCATTTTAAATGATCAACACAAACTTTGATGAACCATTTAATCAATCTGACAAATTGAATTATACTCCAAGAATATAGGATCGCACTCCATTAGGATACTGAAACTTAACAGTTTTAAATATAGCCAATATAGCTCCTCCCTTTGTTATCTGACTGTAATGGATCTCATTAAAATATTTCCACTTGCAGGATTTTTTGCTTTAAATGTGATTGAGTTTCATTTACAATATCATAGTAAATATTGAGGTTGTCATATAAAGCTACAAATACAAATAATTGTATCCATGTTGCCCACTTTGAGAGCAAACAGCAGCCAATCAATGATCAACATCCAGATGTGACCTACATGTGTTTGTGGCCGTCGCCCTTATGTGCAGCATCACTGAACATAGAAACATGTGTAGGCCTCTTAGTGTGTGTGTGTGTGTGTGTGTGTGTGTGTGTGTGTGAGTGTGAATCACAGAGGGACAGCCAAACCTGTTTGTGTTTCAGGTAGGTAACACGAGATCCTGGCGCTACAAGCCAGCATTGATTAGCAGTTAAGGCTCATCTATAATTCAACACTGTACAGAGTTTGGAGGTGTTAGCATGTTAGCAGGGAGGGAGGCTGCCCAGTGACTACTAATGAGCCATTTGTCTGCATGCAACGACACAGTGTGCAGCAGCCATTTTGAAAAGAAACTCTTCAGACAGCGATATTTTGGACACAAAATGACCCGGGCGTGGTTCCGCTGCACCGACACAACCAAATATGGGCGTCCTGGACATGGCCCCTGTCATGGAAATATGCTAACTAATATAGTTTTTCTGTCGCATTCAACTTTTTTCAAAGTTTCCCAGGGAGCCACCAGAGCAGAGTGTGTGATCCTGGCACATGTTGTTATTGTTGCTCCAGCCCCCTGGTTGGTAAAGCTGGGAAAACACAGAGTCTGGTCCTTGATCACTCCGGCCTCTCGAACCCCAAGGGCCCACAGGGGCCATCTGGCTCAGGCAAATAATTCACAGACAGTGGTCCAGGGCCTGAAAGTGGGACAGACGCTGCATCCAACAGACACGCGAATGGAACTAGAGGATTATTTGAGCCTCCTTGAAGTATTTGGTTATTTAATGTGTTGTCACTGTGTTATCACTGTGTTTAGAATTACAGTAGAGCAATCAAAATAAAAGGATATAATTGTCTAAAAGAATGCTGCTTAGAATCCTCCAGTTCCAGCTTCTAAAATGTGAATATTTGCCATTTTCCTCGTCTATGATGATAATGCAAATTCAGGCACATAGCAGCGATAAAACCCGGCTAGAGGGAAACGCATGGGTTCACCTACGAGCTCTCTGGTGACCTGAAGTGTTTGCGTAGCGACCAATAAAACCAATAAAGCCTGTTTATCTGCACGATCAAAACACATGATAGTTGGAATGCTCCACCGAAATGCCAGAGTGGAAATGTTCAGAGCACGTCGTGCCCGACAAGCAGACTCCGAGGGGGGAGCTGATATTTAAACATTCAGCTGCTTCCATGCACGTCAAGACGCCAAAGTCGCCCCCCCCCGCATCTGCTTGTGCCATTTCCCTTCAAAAGACGGAGCAAACTGGAAAAGTCAAGTTACCGGGATGAGCAGTCTCAAAGCGTCTACCATCAGCTCTGTTCGCTCCATCACAGCATTGGATTGACTGGTTTTCGGCATTAGCAGCTTGGCACGTCAGTCCAACACCAATATGCAGCTCATCACACAACAAGAACTGTTCTGTCGAGATATTCACATCTTTCTGGGTGCAATTAAAACCGACTTCTAAACTTACTTGACATTTCTCTCGCTCTGTTTTTTTGCACCTGCTGATTCTGTGCACGAGGCCTTCAAGGGAAATTCCCAGTTAAAAGAAAAAGAGATAGCTTCACTCTTAACTAATGAGACGACAACAAACGAAGTCGGGGGAGCCTCAGATGAGCTGTAGCGAGGCCTGTCGGGGATTTTGTCAGCTCCCCCGTCTTCGGCACGCTGCACAGAAATAAGGGCACCCCCGCCTAAAACCACTTCCTTGTTAAGTTTTTTATGGCAGCACGGCACATGGCACTTGACAACTCTGATCACATTTATTAACGTCTGTGGCCGCCGTCTGTACCTGCTGCCATAAACTGAGAAACTCTCTTATAGTACAAGAGGTGTCAGTAACCTCTGCTGGTGAACCAACATCTCATCTACCCATCACACACAGTGTCTATAAAGACAAGTCTTCAGTGTTTTTGAGAGGGAATTTAAAGATTTTTGCAGGCTGCAGGGAGTTTATGATCCGTTTTCACACTTTGATGTGTTTCAGTTTCAATTCAAGGCAAAAATAAAACCATTAATATATTTCAAACCACATTTTTTTCCTGGGTGTATTGAGAAGGGAATACAACAGGATTTAGATTTTCATTTTTGGCATTTTTGAGCTCTCGGGCCACAGCTCTGGTTAATAGTATTAATAACATGGAGACCATCTTGTACAGGACGTCATAGCCCACATATTGGTATGTTGATTTGGCAACAGTGCAGCGCAGCTCAAAGCCTGGATACTAATCATCACGCGAGATGCTTCAGCAAGGCTTTTCATGCCCAGTGCTGTAGAAAAGCTGTCAGAGTTCACAGATCTGATGACGGCCAATATTTTACAGGAAGCTCTTACAGCAGACAACCTGCAAATGCTTCAGTGTAATATACTGCTTCAGTGTAATATACTTCTCTACTTATACTTATACTTTTTTTTTTGCTATCATGCATTAAAGAATCTCAAAAACTGTGAAAGATCGTAAAGATCTTTGCGGCTCACTGACAATATCGTCCTACAAGTTCGGTGACCCTGAGATTTTTCTTTAGCATCCAACAGCACTTTGACTTCAGCGATATCTCTAACTATTGCAACTATTACCTATAGGTACAGTATAGATACTGCAGCCAGCCAACAGGTGGTGTTCAAGACATTTTGGCTTCACTTTTGTGGAGCTGTCATGTCGTCCATCTTTTTATCAAGTCTATGAGTTAACAGTCTGCATCAAAAGCGTTGAGATGAGACAAGAGATGAGTAGAAGAGGAGAAATTGATGCTCTAAAGCACAGAGATGACAGAAGTCGCACACACAGACACACATAGGAGCCGGCTGAACGTGGAACAATGGCCCTTTGTGTGGCTCCCATTAAATCTGCATCAAAAACACAAACAAAACCCTCCAATCATTTCATGTGTCTCTTAAGACCACGGGCATGAGGGCTACTTTCTATGCCAGGGACGTGTCGACCAACGCCATATTTGCTTCACTCTTTAGGGTGATTTGGGGGAATAGTACAAAATAGCTCTACACCATACAGACCCCAGAAACCAGACCTCAGCTGACACTGGAACACATCCTTAGTGCAGATTACACACTTAAGTCCCTCAGTTGGTGACATCATGTTCCATTTTCCCTATTTTAGCTGTGTTTTTTTATGTTTTTCATGAATGAGGCCCCACGCTATCTGAAGAGTGTGAAGAGGCGAGTTACGAAAACGATGAATGAATGGAACTTCCCGTTCCCCTGAGAGAACCACGTCCTGGAGGCTCACATGTAGCAGAAGATAGCGCTCGGTCAAGTGGCTGCATATTTTACTAAGAACACACTTTTTACAGGAAGAAACTAATTCCTCTGAGGAGCCAGACACACAAGCCGCTCATTCAACTGTGGCGACACACACACACACACACTCTCACACAGTCCTGGAACTTTCCCGGTTGCTACCGGCGACTATTACAGCACCTCCTGAGATATGTGAATGGGCGATCACGTGTGGTGGCCCCTCCCCCCCCCCTTCTCTGCCTCCTTCCTCTTTCATTTATTCCCAACCATCCCTCTTTTCTGTTCAGACATTGAAAAGAAAAAGTGTGTTAATTTACACTGGGGGCTGTGTTTAACTCTCCCTACACGTCCAGTGCAACTTTCAGCTCCCCCCCCCCCCCCACCAGAGCAGAACAAAAGTGAATGGATGAGCGGATGAATGAGCGAATACACGAATCAAAGCCTCTCCTTGTTGGAGACTTTGCGGGCAGTTCGCCGACTGCCCGGCACCGCCGCAATGAGAACTTCACATACTGCCACCGTCAGACAAATGGTGAATTATCACTCCATCGCTTTCCCTCAACTTATGAAGTACAACTTCACCAAAGGGCTCGGGGAATCATTAGGGACAAGTCTCACACAACACATCAAGACTCTGTTTAATATCTAAGCGGTTCCGAAAGCACTTTTTAAGTACTATTTTTTGGTTTTAAACTTTTAAGTATTTGTAATATTTTGAAAAGGTTATTGTGTTTAGGTTATTAACATTAATATAAACTTCCATTAAGCCACAATCCTCTCTGGCAGGAATCTAATTCAAAAACGTTTTCTTGATCTTTTTCAGGATTATCCGCTGATCTAATTCCTTACTTATCAAGGTGATTAAATTAAGGGGCATGCATTAATCTTTATTCAGCACATATGATGGTATAAAAGGACTCTTGACATTGTTAAATGTGGGAAAAAGCAAGTATCGTAAGAGCAGAACAAGCAACCAGGAGTTCCTCTGGCCCAGAATGAATGAAGCAATAAACCAATGGCTGCTTTTTTTTTTTCTTCACTCTCAGGCCTTAGCCACTCTTCTGCTCCTTTAACTCGCCAAGACACCATGGCTACAGGTTGCATCATTTCCTCGAGGAGGCAGGAGGGGGGGAGCTGAGGGGGTCATTTTGCCTATAATGTCCAAACTTCCTGTCTTTTCACGTCGTCGTAATCCCATGACACAAAAAGCCCAGTGACCAGGCCGCGGCGCTGAGGCCCCGGATTATCACATGTCATGGAAAAACACCATGTTTCTTCACGTAGGAGATGCACGGACACAGGCGGGGGAACAGTGCGCTCCGGAGTTTGTTATTTCTGATGCGAATGTTCCACTCAGGCCGAGCAACAGGCTCGCAGCGAAAAGTTCAAAGCGCTGCCACAGAAAACAAAACCGAGCGGCTCAAGCTGCTTGGCCAAACAGAGGCGAGGAGGGAGCGAGCTGGCATGTGAGAGAACTGGAGGAGGGAGGGAAGAGATGAAGGAAGGAAAAGAGCAGCTGAAAGAAAAGATAGATGAAACAAGGTACAGCAACGACCAGGCGGGGGGGGTTACAGAAGAGAGATGGGGGGGGGGGGGCGTGTGACAAAAGCCCCGGGTAATACACAATGACTGCAGAGCGGAAAGAATGTTAAATCCTCGGAGAAGGAGCGAGGGTGAGGGACAGAAAACAGGTACAATTACAGAGGTGGAGGGGGAAACCGACTGTGAAGGATGGAGGTGAAGGTGGAGCCGGGGAGCCCCTCTGGCGGAGGGATGAAAAAGTGGCCGGGGGGCCGGGGAGAGCGGTGTTAAAAAATGAATTTGGGTGCGAGTGGTGCCACCGAACAGACATTTCCTCACTTGGGGAATATGATTTCCTCCAATCAGAGCCGCTCGAAAAACAAAATGCCTCTCCATGTCTGTGGGTCGAGTGTGACGGCTCCAAGCGCAGTGAGGCTGGCCTAGATTCATACACCATCCGTTCAGCAAGCAGCCTTTACAGCTCTGGTTGAACCGCACACACTTGATTTATACGTTTGCACACTGGGTTAATGAGCATCTGCAGATCTGTCAACTTACGACTGAAGTTTTGCACTGATTGACTCCTTCAATTCAACATCTAAAGTGTGCAAGCAGACATAATGCATTCATTTAATTAGAACAAAGTCTTCTAATGCCCAACGGACAAAGGAATAAACCTAAGTATTATCAAGCAATACTGTTATTATTTTAATGTCGGCAAGCAAGATGCCCCTGATTTTGATATTTTTTACAATGCACAGGTCTCATGCATGGACATTTTTATTACATTATAGGTTGTGCTTTCATAGTTGCAGAACCAACTGCACGGATTAACACAAAAGAAGGGAAAAATGTCAACTTGTGAGATTAGGCATTTAAATAATTAAATCTTTTGAGTGTGGGCAATTTGGTGCCGCTTGATTCAATTGAAGGGAGTTTCAGGCCTTGGCGGATGCGTGCACTCCACTAAGTGCTGCTCTAGTTCCAGATATATTGTTGGTGACACTGACAGAAATGCTTTTTTTTTTTACTGGGCGACGCTTTCCCTCGTCTTTTCCCTTCTCCAAATATCTGTTGGCCCAATTTTCGCGATGAAATATGGATTCTTAAGTGGCTGTCATCCTTACAATTCACCCAAGTAAAGGAGGAAGTATTGAGTGAGGTAAGATTATGAAATATTTAGCTGGATCGCCTGCGTCGGTCTCCTGCGAGTTTCCCAGCTGTCACCGAACCCCCGCTCTGGCTCGCTGCACAGTCAAGCAGTCGGTGAGGACACTGGGGGGTTCGGACGAGCGATGATCAACAAGTCACTTAGGGTTTTAAGTTGCCTGCAGCCTTTTCAAGAGGAAAGTAAACATAATGGAGGTTTTGCAGTAGATCTTTCATACAAGTGAATGAAATAATCCAGCCGCACCCCAACCTCCGTCCTCTAAATCACGTCTGGGGCAATGCGGGTACTGGTGCCTCTTGGCTCTCCTCAATATATCTCTCTCTCTCTCTCTCTCTCTCTCTCTCTCTCTCTCTCTCTCTCTCTCTCTCTCTCTCTCTCTCTCTCTCTCTCTCTCTCTCTCTCTCTCTCTCTCTCTCTCTCTCTCTCTCTCTCTCTCTCTCTCTCTCTCTCTCTCTCTCTCTCTCTCTCTCTCTCTCTCTCTCTCTCTCTCTCTCTCTCTCTCTCTCTCTCTCTCTCTCTCTCTCTCTCTCTCATGTAATCAATCCCTCCTCTTCCTCCTCTCTGCTCACTTGCCTTCTGTCTGTTCGTCTGCAATGTGCAGCGTACGTGATGGGAAAACTGGAAAAGGGCAGCGGAGGCAGTGATCTCATGTTAAGATGCGAGTGTTCAAAACACAGGGGGGGGGGGGGGGGGGGGGCTCTCATACCTGTGTGCTCCCACTCCAGTGCCCTGATTCTTCTCCATTACAACAAAACAACTTCTCATCCTACCTCTCCTCCTCCTCCTCCTTCCTTCCTTCCTTACACCAGGAGTGGAGGGGAGACACAGTGGGGAGGTGGATGGGGGCAGGGCATGGCTTTCATCACATATGGGAGAAAGAAAGGGGGGGGGGGGGGGCAGCAGGAGCAGCCAAGAGGAAAGATTTTCTGAATCCTAAGTGATCGTCATGGAGAAGAAGGAAGGGAGGAAAGAAATGAAGGAAGCAAGAGTGAATGAGAATTTTTCCTCGCCCCTCCGTCCATCTCTCCATCCCTCGCAGGCTGAATCTATAATGAGTTGTTTTTTATCTAATGCGCACCATGGCAGGGTGTGGCGACTCCTAATATTTCAGGGTTCGATTTCACGCCTGGAACGTGCCTCTCGGGCAGGTCTGTGGAGAATAACAGCCGTGTGGCCGAGGGGCAATAAAAGCTGCTGGTGCGTCTGGGCTGCGTCTTCTCATGGTGGGATCACGTTCAGAGGACGCCTCAGGGCCAGATCACGGGTTCGAACATGGAAATACAATGATCTGAAGATGGAAACCAGAGAAACACAGAAACACACGCACCTTCCTGCTCGAGCTAAAATCCCAACGTTTAAGAGCGTCTCCTCCTCCCCCCGCCCCCCCCCCCCTCCATTTTATTTCAACTCAATTATTCATTTTATGACATGAAATCCAGGTTTGATGGGTAATGCACGGCTAAAAGAATCACTCCTGCGCTTGATTCCTGCAAGTGCATCACCACATGCAGTCGCTTCATCACAAATAAAAAGTGCACGAGCCTGAAAAGCAGCCACACTCTTTTCTTTTGTTCCTCAAAAACAAACAAAAAAGGTGCGTAGATGCCACTTGAGATAAGTTTATCACCATTGGTCACAGATAAAATCTCCCTGTGAGAGAGGAGGAGGAGGAGGAGGAGGACGGGGGTTGTGCTTTAAACACATCCCTTCTACCCAGAATTCACAGCTGGGCTTGGAAACTACTCAAATGAGAGAGGAAGAAGAAGAAAAAGCTGCTGCACGTTAGTAGCACAGATGCTGGAAATTCCCACGCATGTTTGGCTCCATTTAAAGTGGTCGAGTGGAGTCCGTGAAGTAACCACCGCGCCGGGCTTCGACCTCCTGTCCCCCCCCACACACACACACACTTTAAACCGGGTTTTTACTTTCATTACACAGAGAAACTTTGACAGTCCCGGATGTTTGAGAACATCCCGTTATGTAACTGGACCGCGAGCCACGGAAAATACCAACTCTTCTTCTTCGTCTTCTTCTTCCCCCGCGAGACATAACGGACACATGGAATTAAAGCAGGGGGTCTTCAGGCTCGCGGGGTTCGCAAACACGGAAGTAGTAGTTTCTTTTTCGGGGGCATTTTGAGAGAAATTTACTTTTTCTTTCAATCACATGTGACACTTTAACATCCCACACCGCCGACCCGGATTCAGAGAAACCACTTGTTTGAATGGCGAAGTTTCAAATC
This sequence comes from Platichthys flesus, assembly GCF_949316205.1. Lineage (NCBI taxonomy): Eukaryota > Metazoa > Chordata > Actinopteri > Pleuronectiformes > Pleuronectidae > Platichthys > Platichthys flesus. The sequence continues at coordinate 7,487,148 of NC_084966.1, read as the reverse complement.
AAAAATAAAGAAAACCACACAGACGCACAAACATATATACTCACTCCTCTCCCCATGGCTGCCCTGTTGTCGGTTTAATTCTCCCCAGTAAAAATTGAAAAGAAAAAAAAGAAATCCACCTTAAAAATGTTGCACAGTAAAAACCATTAAAACTCTAGAAAGGATGTGCCCGCTGCTGCTGATGTTGTTGTGTGTTTTTTTTTTTTTTGTAAGTTTTATAGATTTTTTTTTGTTTCTTCCCCAGCACGTGTCACTCCTCAGGAACACACATCCGAGCTCGCGAGCCGCCGCAGATCCTCCGATACTTATAGACGGCGTTCCTTCCATTGTGACGTCGACGCCGTTCGCCATGGTAACGCCACGGAGGGGGGCGGGGCGTCTGCCATTATTGGACGTTTTTCCTTCTTTCCCCCCCATCCCTCCTTCTTTTCGTTCAACACACACACACACAGACACACACTGATTGGAAAACAAATCAAAATTCAGCCTTGTCCACCGATAACTATTTGATGTGAATAAATCAATACAGGGGAAACCTGTGAGAGAGCAACGCACTGCAAAATGAGAAAACGTGCAAATAGAAAAGAAACACGTGCAAATTGAGAAAAACAACTTCATCAATTTGACAACATGTTCAATTACAGAGAACATTTTCACTTTTGCTATTTCTTTTTGCAGCTCGTGTCTGTGTTTGCAGATGTTGTGACTTTTTGGTCAAGGCGCACTTGTTGTCAAATTGATGATGTTGTTTTCTTAATTTGCATCTGTTTTTTTCTTTTACTATTTGCACGTGTTTTCGTAATGTGCAGTGTGTTGAGCTCTTTCAGCCGCCATACGAACAAACCCAGAAGTATGAAAAGTTGTTATGTATAAAGGTGACAAAATCTGCCCCCATTGTATATCTTATATCTTGTGTTTGAAAGCCTTGGCAGCTTTAGCCTCAGCGTTCGGCTTTACCCTCAAGTCCAGCCTATATCGTTGATTACAATACAAATAACCACTTGCTAACGCTAAGACTCACAACTGAAGTCCCTAACATCCGCAGCTGGCCGCTAACTACTGCTGGTTGGTAACTTAAATTGTGCAGATTATACGTGCACCTTCAAACGTATCAGGGATATTCAACATCTTGTCCTAAAAAATGAAAGCATCAAAAAACACGTGTGTGGAACCTGCGTTACTGTAGGCCACCTCTAGAGGGCACAATAAACGAGGCAGCCATCATGGACACACAAACACAAGTGTATCTCAAGCCATCACTGTTGTTCTGTGAAAAGAGGCCCACCCCTCCACCCCCCACCCCCCCAACACACACACACACACACACACATACACACACACACAGACACACACACACCTAACTGTAAACACACACACACACACAATTAACAGCTGGGTATGCAGACACCTCCCCCCCCCTGCTGACAAGGTTTGACAAGGTTGTTGTGTGGTCGAACTTCTGAACCTTCTAAATGCAGAACTGCACGAATAGATTCCCGTGAGACAGCCTTTGGCATAAACATGTCCACCATGTTTACTATTTTTACAATGCAAAACCAAGTAGGTAAGAAGTGCTGCTTGGAATTCCACAGCACGTGTGGGCCCCCCCTTGAGCTCTGGGGCCCCCTCAAAGTATTCCTCCCTTCTCCCCCTGACTAGCGGAGCCTCTGCTTATTGCTCCACCATATACTTCTCTGTCCCTATACCATGCAACTCCAGAACCCATGCTCGCTGACCCCTGACCCCTCCCCCCCCCCACTGCGCCAATGCCTCCACGCGGAGGAGACCCCTTGAGTGTCACGTTGCGAGTTGCTTCCCTGCCCTCACGCCCGTTTGCATCTGTTCCAGGAGCTCTTAAAACCCCTTTTCATCCCTCAACACAAATGAGAGATTTAGTCTGTCATCCCTGGACCTCAGCCTGAAATCTGAAAACACGTCTCCATGCGTGTGTGCACAGATGAGGACGTCTTCACACTTTATAAGTACGGTTCTCATGGTTTTCTCCAAAATGCAACAAATTCCCTTTACCGCGCCCCCGACCGCACGTTAAACAGCTCAATCAGCAGCCTGTGATAGATTGTGTGTTGAAAGGTGCCTGTTCAAGCATGAAGTAGACCCGGGTGGACAGAGTGAGCCCGCCATTGGAGCGCTATTGTATCCTCACTCTGTCAGTCACTGTCTTCCTCCCTGTGTATTCTAATAGACCTTATCGAGGCGGCTTGAAGAGCACTCTGCACCAACTGACAAGATAAACCTGAGATAGATCTCAGCGGCGGGGAGGTTTCTCTGGCCAGGAGTTCATCTTTAGGCTTTTTTAAAAACTATCACACACACAAAACACACACACACACTGATTAAAACACACAGAATAAGCATAATCAGGAGTAAACAAACAGAGAACCACAGGTGCACCTCACAAACAGATGGACGCACAGCAGCGAGCCCTGGATATGTGCACAGGTTTTATCACGTGCATGTGCTCGTACTGTACGTGTGCACGTGTAGGTGCATGCACACACACGGTCAAGACGCCGTGCTATTGTCATTGTTTTGCCGAGTGCATTCACGTCCCATTTCTGTGCCATCAGTGTGGCTCGCGTGTTGCCAGTGTTGTTCTATAAATAGCCCCGATTTTATTTAGATGATAGAGAGAGTGTGGGCTCTCCAACGAGTTGCCATAGCAACAGGCACGTTCAGGGGCCCTGCTTGTGAACGAAGGATGAAGGCATGATAGTGTTAGTCTCTATCTCTCCTTCTATCGCCCACTGTCTCCCTCCCCACCTCCATTCATGGTCTAGATTAGCTTCATCGGGGTTACAGCTCATCAGAAAATTATCAACAAGCAACAGGTTACGCGTCCAAACCGCAGCACGAGGACTAATTACGTCTTGGAAACGCCAACATGTGTTGTTGTCTTGCTCTTCTCCCTCTTGTTCATCACATCGATTGACTTATCTCGCCATCCATCACCCTCGTTCTTTCTCCCCTTCGCCGCCTCCTACACTGGCTCTGCTTCTGTGCTCGGTTTATTGGCGGCTGGCCACTAAAGTCAAGGTGCATCTACTGTATTGCCCCTCGATATCTAATAGCTTCTCCTGCTTCTTGGTTCGGTCTAATGGCGAGTGGCCACCTACTGGGTTCGTTACACCGGCTCGCTCGGCTGCAGAGAGAGACACTGCCTGCAAAGTCGGAGGGAGGAGGAACCCTGATTGGCCGATTGAAACATTCATTCATCCTCCCTGAGAACATCCACGCTTTAGGGTCGATACGAGTGTTACTGAATGTGTGTGAAGCCGTCAATCTGTGACCCGGTTGGTGTAGAGATGGGATATCGTGCACGCAAACACACACACACACACACACCCATTAGGAGGAGTTGAGCTAGAAGGGGAAATTGATGATCTGGGTAAACACCGAGTACACAGCACTAGAGTAGTTCATTTTCACTGAGGGCCTCTTTGCATTAGTGGTCAACGGAGCGATCCATCGCAAACACCACTGTGGCAGACTGGCACTTGAGATAAAGGACACACACACACACAAACTGGTCTGACATGCTTATCCATGCTTCCCAATCTAATGTACCAGATAACAGGTAACACTGAAATTAATCGTTAATCTCATGTAAACATAAAAAATCCAACACAGCTTTTTTGACCAAGGACCAGCAAGCCGAAGTTTATGAACCGCGGAGATGGATAATCCCACCGCACGGGTCACCGGACCTGACTCGCAGGTACACGCTGCATCTGCTGAACCTTGAAACAGCGTCCTGCATTAAGTCCCCCCCCCCCCTTCTTCAAACCCTGTATTTGCCCCACAATGTGTGTGTGAGAGAAATCTACAAGCCAAAGTGTGTGCAGGAAGAAAGAAACGTCCAAGCAGCCTCAGTGTACAATGGTACAGAAATGTTTTATTGCGAATGAAATACATTAAGATATTAAATTATCAGTGTTTGGTGTTGTTGTTTCTTTTTTCGGAGTCCGACCATGCCAGACATGTATGTAACACGGCAGTAAATAAAGCTGAAACACTGACTGCTCCTTTCTTGAATGTGTCGTGTCGCCTCAGTAGTATGTCTCCTGTTCAACCCAACCTAGAAAACCAAAGGGGACAGAGTTAGGGACAGTTAGTTGTTGGGAAGTCTCACGTCACATTTGGGCTCTAAATCCCCAAAAGTCTTCAACTTTGCACTCAGGCCGCGGGGGGGGGGGGGGGGGGGGGTGATATCATCCCTCATGCTGCCTGGAGGCCGTTCCAAGAAATCGGAGCAGATTGGAGAGTGTGAGCGAGTCACTTGCAGAATTTGGAGCGAACACCGCCTCACAGTTTCTCATGAGATGATGATATCATCCCTGAGACCTTATAATAATCTCCCAGAGGGAAACATCAATGTGTTGGCTCCTAAATCGTTAACTGTACACAAAATCCATTCAATCTATGAGGAGTCACTGTGAATCCAGTGTGCGGACGCTTAAATAATGACATCAAGCTGTTTTTCTTCGGCCCTAAGCTACGTTTTATTTTTAGGGCAAAGAAAAATACTCGGCTTGAGTCCTGGTTTCCACTTTTCAGTCGAATTGAGGAAATTCAATGAGTACAGGGTTAAAAATAAATAGATTTGGGATTAGATTCGACTCAAATTTAAAGCCTGAAACTGTAAAGTGTAAAATCAGTTTCGTAAAAACACAGGAGCTGTTTGAAAACTGGCAGTTGAGCTTGTTTTCTGTGTCTGACTGTAACACATTATTCACCATGGATAGGCAATGAGGTGTTCACTGATCTGTGCTGTGGGGCTCAGATGTAGCAGATACACACACACACACACACACACTGCTGTATCAGAGCCAGCCCTACATGCAGGTTCTGCTCAACTCTGTGGGTGGAATGAGGCATGAACAATGGCAAGGTTGGGGGTTCTAATCCCACTGGGCCCTGCCGTCAGTCTAAGTTCACTGGTGTGTGTGTGTGTGTGGAGTAGGGAATTTGTGGTAGTAACACACACACATACACACACGCACATAGACACGGGGGAACCTACAGTGCTCAGGCTAAATGTGTTAACACCTGTATTTCCACTTCCCTACAACATGAAACAATCCTGTTTTCATCTGTTTGCTTCAACGGACGATAAAAGAAACACGTGTGAAACAAAAGTAAAAACTGTGAGTGGAGTTCTTACCGCCTGGGTTGCGTCTGAGTATATATCTTCTGGCTTCATCGTACAGGAAGATGAGGAGGGAGTAGGGGAAGGCACAGAACCACCAGCATGGCCTAAAGTAGATGGAGAAAGAGAGAGAGTGAGTCACAACTTTTAATCTGACAAAAAGCACGAGAGTCCTCCTCCAGGCCTGCGTGAGAGTTAGTGAGTCATACAGGTACGGAGAGTTTAATGTCATTCAATCAGCTGAAGTTTCGCTTCGAGCACATAAAAGGCTTTGGGAGAAGAACATTAAGCTTTGGGATTTAATTCAGAAGCTCGTCGGTGGCAAAATGAGGCCGAGCTGGGCCGTGGATGGCTCCTGTGTTCGAAAGTGTACGAAAAAAACGAATCGAGAAAGCAGCAGTCCTCTTTTCTAATCTATTGTTATTGCTTTATTTTACCTGTGTTAAACTACCAAAGTGTGAGCGGGCACCCTGACATCATCTCTACAAGTGTCAACATAAAAGCAGCGATCCTGAAAATCTAAAATATGCAACAATGTGGTTTAAAGGGCCCGGGAAGTGGCTGATTTTTTATGAATGAAAAACAACAATATGGATATACTTGATGAGAGTTTTTACTCACTTGAGGGGATACATTCTCAGGGCAACGTCCATGCCCGGGCAGTATGACAGGAAAGCTGCCAGAGCGGTTTCCTCAAACAGCCCAAAGATGAGGATGCGATTCCTTTGGAAGCAAAACAAGATAATTAAATCTCTTTCTGCACATTTTAATTTCATTTTTGGGAAGTTTCTTTAAAGGACAGTGGTGATATTAATGATAGGTAGGTATTTAAGGTTGCCGTGTGTCCGTACCTCATTCCCTGTTGAATGATGGAGTTCCTCCTGGTCTTGCAGATGATCAGATCGGCCCACTGGACGACCACGATACTGGCGAAGAACGCCGTGTGGCAGGTGAACTCTACGATCTTTCTGCGCTCGTACGTCTGCGTTTACAGAAAGGAAAGTTACTTTGCCGTCCAGTGTCTTACCTCGAAGTCCAAAGAACCGAAAACATGACTGCCCATGAACCAGTACTGACCCACTGCTGTCCGTAGCTGTCTTCCAGGTCGTTTACGTATTTGTCGTCCCAGTCCATTCGGATCCCCAACAGGTCCATGGGGAGGAAACCGTTTTCAGCCAGGATGACGAAATATGTGAAGAAGCCAGCTGTGGCCTGCATCATACCTAACAGAGGAGACAAGCAACATTTAACTTTGTGCTTCCTAAAGATACTAAATTTGTTTATTGTTGACGCGAAAATACACAGGTTGTCGCGCTTTGTCGCCCTCTGCAGGAAGAAGCAGTGCACAGCAACGGAACCTGACTCATTGAAAGGAAGTATCATTAAGTTTTCTTACCGATCTGTCCGTAGGCGATGCTGATGAGCCTCTCGTTCACCAGTTTGTCTGTTTTGGGGTTTCTGGGCTGCCTCTTCATGATGTCGCTCTCAGCTTCTTCATAAGCCAGGGAGATGGCAGGGACCTGGGAGACGATGGAGAAATAACAAAATGAAGACCTCATGTTGTCAAGTCACAAGATGATCAGCTGTGTGTCCGGTCAAAGAGCTCACCATGTCAGTTCCCAGGTCGATACAGAGGATGGTGACGGTTCCCAGGGGCAGAGGGATGTTGGCGATGATGAAGAGGAGGAAGGGTGAGATCTCGGGGATGTTACTGGTCAGGGTGTAGGCGATGGACTTCTTCAAGTTGTCGAAGATCAGACGACCTGACGGAGTGATTTAGAAAATGAATATTGGGAGGGAAGAGATAAAATAGATTGAGCCAGTGATGCTGTTGTGTCGGTCTTACCTTCTTCCACGCCGGTAACGATGGAGGCAAAGTTGTCGTCCAGCAGGATCATGTCAGCGGCCTGCTTGGAGACGTCAGACCCGGCGATGCCCATGGCGACGCCGATGTCGGCCTTCTTCAGCGCAGGAGAGTCGTTCACACCATCACCTGTCACGGCCACGATGGCGCCCTGCCGAGAAAAGAAACCAGCGTTGGTCCCACATTTCTAGAAAACAACAGAAGACATTTCTGAAAGCTTTTAATCCCTGCGTCTTCAATACCTGTCTCTGGCAACCCTCCACAATAATCAGCTTCTGCTGAGGCGAGGTTCTGGCAAAGACGATCTCAGTGTGGTACTTCAGGATATCGTCGAGGTGCTCCTCGGTCATGTCTTTCAGCTCGCCACCGTGCACCACGCAGGCCTTGGCATCCCTGGGGGGGGGGGGATCAAAGCAAGGGGTTAGGACAACTTAATTTCTCTGAGAGGAAAAATTATATCAAGGGGAATGGGGTTACGTGAGAAAACAGGAAATTTCAACAAGACATTAAAAGAAAAACTGAATGCATCCTCAGCAGAAAGCATGACCTGCAGCCAAGGAATCATGATTGATGATTTAACACAGCCATGATCTTTCCAGACCGGGGACATCTCTCATCAATTACAAACAGTGTCAGACCTCGGGCCCTAATTCCCTGTATGAGGATGTGTGATCTTTTTACAGTTTAAAAGGGATCCGAACACACAGACTGAAGTTGCTTGGGTAGGAACAGAGAAGTCACAAGCTCAGAGCTCTAACTAGATTAATTTGTCTGCAGTGCATTAACAGTAAAAGCCTTTTTGGCTGAATCGTCTGCAGGGCCTTGTTAGCCATCTCTGATTGAATCTTGCATTATTGGCTCTGGCAATCGGTGGGACAATTGCCGGCTGTGCCACATGTACAGGGAAGATGTTGTGAAACTGGACGAGAGCACAAACCTGGGGTTGACCTCTGACACTGGGACGTTCAGGCGGGCAGCGATGTCCTCAACGGTCTCGTTGCCTTCAGAAATGATACCCACACCCTTAGCAATAGCCTTGGCTGTGATGGGATGGTCACCTGTTACCATGATAACCTGGGAGTAGGAGGAGGAAAGAGAAAACATTTAGTAAACTTAAGAAAACCACTTCTTCTTTGCTGTGCTTGAAACTCGAATAAAGGCAGATTCACACCTTGATTCCGGCGCTCCTGCATTTGCCGACGGCGTCAGGCACGGCGGCACGAGGAGGGTCGATCATGGACATGAGGCCGATGAAGCACAGCTTCTCAGTGGGGAAGTTCACTTCCTCGGTGTCGAATGCAAAGCCGTCTGGGAACTGGTCATCGGACAGGTTGTATTGGCAGAAGCCTGGAGTAGGCAACAGGAAGGAAACGGGTTAGTACATCTGTTTAACTCGCCAGAGATGGACTGATGCAGCTTTAGAATGGAGTGGTGTCGTACCCAGAACTCTCTCTCCGAGTCCTCCAAGCTCCACGTACGCGTTCTGGAAAGCGTCCTTCATCTCGTCGTCCAGATCCTGCTCCTTGCCTTGGATCATGATGGTGGAGCAGCGGTCCAGAATCCTCTCCGGGGCGCCTTTCATCACCAGCAGGTGCTTGGTCTCTCCGGGAGTGTTGTTCTTGTGGATGGAAAGCTGCGGGACATGAGAGGGGTCAAATTAGAATTTCTTTTTTTCACTATCAGTTGTTGTTTCACCTGCAGTGGGAACCGCGTGGCCTGCTCACCTGGTACTTGTTGGTGGAGTTGAAGGGGATCTCAGAGACCTTGTCGTATTTGTCTCTCATGCCGCCGACGGATCCGCAGCACAGCTCGATACACTTGAGCAAGGCGGCTTCTGAGGCGTCACCGGCCACATCTCTCTGTCGATTGAGGGAACAACTGTTAGATAAGCAGCTCGACTCCTCAAGAGGAGACTTTTTAATTGAATAAAAAAAAGCTCAGCACGCCTCATTTATGTCTCCCCTCGGCTGAAACAGAAATATATTTGCCAGTAGTCATTAAGAAATAAATCAATGGGTCTGTCAGGCCACTTCCTTTATGTTTCAGAAAAGGCCCTTAATTATTTTGAGAGCTTTTTATAAAGATTTGTGGAGCTGTTTGTCCGTGTTTGCAAACTTCCCGGCCAATCCACGATGCCAAGACACCTCCCACACACTCCCTGCATTTCATCTTTCACCAAGCAACAGTGTTCAGTGCAACATGATGTTTTAAGAAAGAGAAAATATTCAACGAGGAGCGAGGGCAAACTCCTCACTTGTTTACAGCCTGGACTAAGAGATGGTGTTATACCGAGAGCCCAAGTTAATGAACTGGCAGAAACCAGAGCGTGTTTGGCAACTGGGAAGATCTGATGAATATCTCACCTTCAGGATGGGAACGCTGCCCTGCTCGGCCAGGAAGACGGCGCGGTTGCAGAGCCCGGCGATTCTGGCGAGGGCGGCCCAGGTGGCCGAGCTCCTATCGAAGGAGGCGCCGCTCTGGTTCTCCGTAGTGTCGGCCTCGTGGATCTGGTTGTCGAACCACATGTGGGCCACGGTCATCCTGTTCTGGGTCAGGGTGCCGGTTTTGTCGGAGCAGATGGTGGAGGTGGAGCCCAGGGTCTCGACGGCTTCCAGGTTCTTCACCAGGCAGTTCTTCTTGGCCATACGCTTCGCAGTCAGGGTCAGACACACCTAGGAGGAGGGATTGCTCGGGTTAGTCGAGGAGCTGAGTCACCTTTTGGATCCGTTTAATAGCCAAGAAACAGCAGGACTCACAGTGACGGTGGCCAAGAGACCTTCTGGCACGTTGGCGACGATGATACCGATGAGGAAGATGACGGCCTCCAGCCAGCCATACCCGAGGATGAGGGAGAGGATGAAGAAGGAAACACCGAGGAACACTGCAACGCCGGTGATGATGTGGATGAAGTGCTCGATCTCCTTAGCGATGGGTGTTTTGCCGCCATCCAGACTTGAAGCCAGGGTTGCGATACGTCCCATGACAGTATGGTCTCCGGTGTTGATGACGATTCCTTTGGCGGTACCTACAAAGACATTTTAGAAGTTAGAAACAAGAAATCTGACAGAATATAAAAACGGACTTCTGCAAATTTTCTCTGTAGTTTGGGACAAATGTCATCGTTTTAAAACTGTAAATAGATCCCTTTCATCGCTGTGATATTGACGTCAACAAAAGTTGTTTACCTTCAACACAGTTGGTGGAGAAGAAAGCAATGTTCCTCGTTTCCAGCGGGTTGTCGTTGGAGAAGTCAGGAGTACGGGTCTGTGGCTCCGATTCACCAGTCAGGGAGGAGTTATCCACCTGGAGGCACAATAACACAACAAGAATGAGATATTTTGAAGACAGTCAATGAAGAAGACACAAGAGAAAATGGCTGAAGATAGAAAATTAGATGAGGTTTGCGTGATCAGTTACATACAAAAAAATTGAGAGTAAATGCTTTATTATCCATAACATGTTCCCACCTTGCAGCCTTGGGCGTTGACGATTCGCAGATCGGCGGGGATCCGGTCGCCGCCTTTCACCTCCACCAAATCCCCGACCACCACCTCCTCGGCGTTGATGCTCTGCTTCTCACCGTCGCGGATGACCAGGGCTTGCTACACCACCAAAGGTAAAATATGTGTTTTTAGGTTTTCTTTGTATTCACAGAAGAAGAAAAAAAAAAGGATTGTGGGAAATAATCGCAGCGAAATTAGCTGGTCAGTCTAAAAACTCACCTGTGGCACCAGGTTCTTAAAGGAGTCCATGATCTTGGAGCTCTTGGCCTCCTGGTAGTAGGAGAAGCAGCCAGTGATGATGACGACAGCGGAGAGCACAACACCGAGGTACAACTGCAGGGAGGGAGCAAAAGGTTGTTAGTTCATCTGTGGAGGAACGAGCGGAGGTTTGAACACATCACCGGCGAGAGCCTCCTTACGTTGTCATTCATGGGTTCGTCTTCTGAGGCGGCCTGGATGCCGTAAGCCAGGAAGCAGAGCATGGCGCCGATCCACAGCAGCATGGAGAAACCACCGAACAGCTGGAAACCGAACGGATAACATACATTTAACATTTTGCACATTTTCCAGTTTGAGCTTCAACAAAGAATCTGAATATTCAACATATCTTTTATGTTTTTTGCTTGGCTAACATTCGCGACTTTTACCTGTTTACAGAATTTAACCCATTCTGGCGTGGTGGGGGGAGGCGTGAGGGCGTTGGGGCCGTCGCGGAGCAGGATCTCTTTTGCTCTGATGCAGGAAAGACCCTAAGAAAAGAGACCGGTAAAGGAAAACGTTAAACTGTGCATGCTGACTAACACCGGCCTCGGAGGTAAATACAGAGTGGGGATATCAGTAACTGCATCCCCCTGACGCACGCGTTGCCTGTGTAAACTGAAGAGAAACCTGTAAATCCAGTTTTGGCCTTGGAACTTGTTAAGGGGGAGAGGGACAAAGCTGAGCGGCAGGTTTCCTGAGCGGGTTCAGCGCTCGGGCCTGAGGAGGACGTGGGTTAGACAAAATAAACCACATCCACCAAAAAGAGAAATGTTTCCAGCCTCCTCTGTGTAATGACACAGTAGGAAACAAAGCCTGTGATAGCACTGGGAGACAGCACGGTTCGGCAATCAGCGAACAGCGTGTACACCAACAAGGTCAAGGCCACGTTTGTCTTTTGGAACGGCAGCAGAAGTGAAAAAGTGGGTTTTCCTTGCTGGTGTCGCCTCTCAGACCTGTGTTCTGTTTGAATGCAGTCTTTGTTTTTTACGAGGGGGGGGCGGGGGCATACTCATACGGGTCAGATTTCAGCAGATAATCAGCATCAGTCAGGCTTTTGGCCGCTGTCGGGTTGTGTGACGGGACTGTGTGTGTGTGCGTCCTTGATGAAGACATTTTGTGACTGAAGCGATTGAATCTACTTTTGTTTGATACATATTAACACTTTTAAATGTAATTTTGCTTCATAGTAGGGACCAAAAAGACATTTCCGAGAAATTGTGCTGGTGGGGAGGCAGATGGCTTTATGAGAAGAGTGATACAAATCAGTTGATATGAGCTTTTCAAAGACATCTTTTATTTTACAGAATTAATAGTGTAGAAAATAGGTATATTAACTTATATTTTACAAAAAAGATCTGTTTGTATTCGTTGGCTGATACACAAAGATAATTCCGCTTGTCACCTTTGGGGATTATCTCCCTGTGTGACATCATCCACAGCAGATAGAACAATAACGTTCTGTCAAGTGAGTCACCATGACAGGCTCTCACATACACAAACACACTCACACACACGCAGGATCAAAAACAAATATACTCATATGCAGATTGCTCACCCGGGCTAGATCAGTTCCATATTTCCTGTGAAGTTCATCGAAGGTTAACTTGTGATCATCCTATGGAGAGAGAGAGAATGAGAGAGAGACAATTAATACTAATTCCAAAGTCAGTTTAGAACCACACACATTATCTCCTTTGAGGATTCAAACATGCCCCGTCATGTCAGACCCAGGGGGAAACAGAGATGACACGGCAGAAATCAGCTGTCTGATCAGGATTATTATTGTGCGCTGCTTCCAGATCAGCCAAGCAGACATTTGAGTGAAACTAGTCTGGGACCCAAACTCAACAGGCTCGGCCGACGCCAGCCGTCGCATGGACTCATCCAAGCAGTCGGTTTGCTGTGAGCAAACAGCACAATCAATGCCCACCAAGTGACACACCGGTGTTTGTTTTACAGGAGTGGAGGCTGCATCAACATCGGTGTCAGTGAATGGAGGATTTTTTTAATCTCCTAAATGGTCAATTTGGAGTGGTTTTCCTTTCTTTTCCACCCATCCACCATTAGAGAATATCTCATTTGTTTTTGAACTGAGAGAGCGGGGGAACATGGATCTGCATGTGGAGAAGAGGAGAGAATCTGACACATCCCTGTGCCTACACAGACTTTTCTGAATAACGCCCACGGCCAATGAGGGAGGACATTCATCCAATATCATTTGGGTGATCTGCTGATGATAATATCTGACTCCCACCTTCCTTTTTTTCAATGCTGTGGAACAACAAAAGCATTGTAGTGAAATCTTTAGTGAAATATGCCCCCACTGGTTTCTGTGGTGAAGACTTGACAGTTTATCTTGTGAGTTACGGCTACTTAAATGAATGAGGGAATGTATAAACACATAAAGTATCAGTTCACAGTGTCCCATTATGTCTCGCTATCAAGTACAAGTTCACTTCGACCCTATTTAAGTTTAATGTCCCCGTCCTCCACTGTGTTTATACATAGATACTGTGTGAAGTCAGACTGTTGAAAATGCAAAGTCCTCGGCTATTAGCGGGTGAATTGAAGCCCTTTGCGTTTCTATGCACTATTTACAGCCAGTGCAGAAAAAGGGTGTAACTTCACAGCTCCAGCCTGACACAGTTTTGCATTGTAACAAAGATAGCCCAGCGTTCCCGTGCCAAATGTGCCAGGCATAGACGTCAGGTCTTCCATTCTTGTGAAGTCTGAACAGGAAATTCCTGCACTAGCCGGGCCTCTCCGCCACCTTGGGAAGACCACACTCTCCTGGACCCAGAGTCTAAGAAATGATATTCCAGACGAAAATCAATGGATGTTGGGACTTGGGCCCCATTGCTTTGCGTTGCTATGGAAAGAGTTTCTATTGTCTTACAGTGGACTTTGAGGCCTCGGGTAATAGTAGGATGACACAAGTGTGATGGTGCAATAATGATTAACATGTCTGCTTCGCTGGCTCCATAGAGACACCTACGCTACTGTTTGACTATCGGTTATTATCCTTTAACCACAGGTCAAATCTGAAAACCTGTGGACGTTGAACGCAGGACAGTAAATCCCTCTTGACCCTTTTGGTCCCTCCCAAAGTCAAACTCCCTGAATATGTAAGTTGCACTTAGGACAGCGGGGGGGGGGGGGGGGGCACATTAAAGACAGCGCCTGCTGTTAATTGCCGTCAATGATATGCTAAGTTGGCGAGGTTATGGCAGACAGGTGATACGGTTGCTATGGCATTGAGATGTCCTTCGGCGGCGGCAGGACTTTGAGAGCGAGTTGAGACATAGGCAGGACAATAATCATTAATACGTCAACTAGATGGGAGTTTTATTACCTAATAACCCGCAGCACTCTGTGACCGGCGGAGTGACATTGGGCGGAAAGTTATTACAAAAATGGCTGCCGGGGCCGAATGGAACTGTTACTCTATTGTGATTGTAGTTTAAAAAAAAAGTTAATTCAGACTGACAGCATCCGTGAAAAGCGAGTGACCTTGTGAAAGTCACTGAGTCGTAAAAAAAATCACATATCACATAAAATTTGAATTATTTTTAAATGATCAAATCAAATAGTTGTACTTTTGATCAGGACTTGTTTATTAAAGTTTTGTTAGAGGTTTGATTTGAATGTGAGACCCGACTCTCTTTCCTTGTGATCTGACCTTGTCAAGGACACGATCCTACTGAGGTTTACGGGCGCCCTGTCTTTTCAAAGGACACTTTAAAGGTCGTACGACAAACTTCTCACAAGGAAGGCCTTAAGTTACACGTGGAACCTTTAAATAAATGTTTTTGTTCTGTTTAAAATAGCACATGCACATTTCAACATGGAGTTCTGGTGTGGAAGTATTCGTTGGCCCTTTTTCGCTGACTTGAGGATGAAGCAAGGGCCTCGCCGACCTTGGGAAATGACCTCGTGATTCACACTGAGACAAAAAGGCTGACACCAGTGGAAACTGGTTAACCACATATCTGCATGTGACACGTCAAACCGACCTAAAAAAACTGTCTGTAAAACTTCTTCATGCTCTGCAAACGTCTGGTGCATCCGGTCGAGCAGAGTGTGATTGTGCCTCGAGATAGAAACAAACTCGCTCTTCCAATTAAACTAAGCATCGGAGGAAAATACACGGCCGCAGAAAAATCTCTAGATCGTGAGTTTTGTCATATGATGACGAGCGAACCTCTGACCCCACATTTCAGCGCTGAGAGCCAGTCTAGATCAGCGTGATTTAGACGCTAAGTACAGCTCTGAACTCCTTAATAACATGTGACTGCACATGCAGTGGTGCAGGCAGCAATCTTTAGGAAATGCAGGGCGGGCAGCACCATCTCATGTGACTCGCCGTGAGGTCAAAGCAGAGGTCTGTGTCCGTTGCGACCGTGTCATTGCTATGACCAATGGCAGTGGCATACAGTGACCCACAGCATTAACTGAGCCTAAGGGATGTGAGTGTGAGAGCAAGCAGTATGGTAAAGCCACGAACCTAGAACCTGTTGCTTTCGGTTTAAAACCTCCCACCAAGATAAATTCCAGTTTTGTGGTGTGCACTCACCAGGTCGACTTCTTTCTTCAGCTCGTCCATATCCTTCTTGTCCTTCTTGCCGCCCTTCTTGGCCTTTTTGGCATTTTTGGCCCCTTCGTCTGAGGTGGCCGCCAGTTTGTACTCATCTTTCCCTTTCTGCAGTGAAGAAAGCAAGACAAAATGAGTTCCTGGAGAAGACTGCGCGCATGAGGGGAAGCCTGCCCTGAAGCTTTCTCTTTGGCCGCGCCAATGTCAAACATGCCGTAAAACATTCTAGGATTGTGAGCAAAGAATTCAACAGGTTTCCTGAAATAAACTCCTGTACGCATGGGCAGGAATTTCGAGGCTGAGGTTCAAAGTACTTGGGGCAATCCACAGCTCTCCTGCCAAGCTTAACCAAGAGCTTGTGACCAAACCCTCAGCCCTCAGCTCCGAACTGTAGGAAACTCATAAGCAGGCGGAAAAAACATAACGACTCTGACTAGCAGAGGAAAACATGTGACAAAGCTGTAGTACTTACTCCCAGCCCCATGGTTGCAACTCAAGTCTGAGAGCCGTCAATTGTCCAATTGTCTTTTTAAATTGCAACTTTCCTACTCCGCCTCTCTCTCTCTCACTCACACACACGCTCTCACTCTCTCTCTCTCTCTCAGCCCAGCTGCGTCCTGTGTCTTCCGCACTCCCCGGTGCAGTGAAGATAGGTTGCCTCCCAGCACGTTACCTTTATATCCTCAACTGGCTCACCTGCCCTGATAGGAGGAGTCTGGGAGAGAGAGAGAGGGAGAGAGAGAGAGGGGTGGGGGGTGAAACTGGACGGGTGAGTAGTAGTGATGCTGGGGGCTCGGAAGGGGGGGCCCTCCTGGGGGAGGGAGGTAATAGCGGAGGAGGAGTGTGAGAGAAAGGGGAGGGGTAGGTCTTGTCTCAACTTCCCTGTTTCTTTTTCTTTTTTTCCTCTAACCACTTTCCCTCTTGTTTCACGCTTAAGTCTTTAACTTCACACGCAACAGGTGGTTTCGGATCAGACAAGTGAATCCCTGTGCGTGTGCTTCCTCTCTGTGCAGGAATGGAAAACACACAAAAATGGGTCAGGATGGCGGAAGAGGCAATGACAAACAGAGATAAAGCTGTAAAGGTGAAAGTCCAGTTCTGCAGGTGACTTGTTTGCCAAAAGCTGCAAACGAGCTGCAGGCATTTGAATAACAAAGTGCGAACGAGGCAGAGACATTCGCGGCTGTTTGAGAAGGCGCGGGAAAAAGAGTGTGTGTGCCAGAGGAATGCAAAGGGAGGAATCCTCCCTGTCTGAGGTCAATGCGTCTACTGAACTGGAAATAACCCAAAGAAAAAACACGGTGTTATCGATTTTAAAGAGATTTCACCTCGGGAAGTGTCAAAAGAGCGGCGCTGGAATGTCTTACACAATGCTAAACCGAAGTGTTTTGCATGGATTCATCCTGCTCTAACAATGAATGAGCTTACAGAGGTCATTGGCCCCCTTTCCGCAACTCCTGTTTGATTAATACACATTAATCGTCCGGGGAAAACATGAAAAATCCGATTTGAGGCCCCATGTGTGCCGGGGCCTCCTGAGCGTGTAGGTGAGATTTGGGTTCCCTGTCTGAGCTCGGGCAAAGTTCAGCTGCTGCTGAGCCCTGACACAGATACAAATGCTTATTTAATTGGTGTTCCAGGAAATGTTTGCCCAATTAAAAAGTTAAAGCCCCTATGGTTGGGGACGGAGTCAGAAAATGTCCTTTAAGACTAAATGTGCTCAGGTTTGGGAAGAAAAAGGGGAAAAGTGCCTAATTTGTCATATGTGTTTGTGCAGGAGGTCAAACGGCTTGTGTGACCCAGTCCCACCGCTCACAATGTCATCCCACACCTATGGCGGCCACCTGTAGCACAGCTCTACACACCGAAGGACATCCATGACCCTGAAGTCCCTCACGAAACCAAGGAGTGCCTTTCCTGTTCATTGAAACCCACAGGGAACAGGAGGAGGGATTGTCCTTGTGGGCTGGCTGGCTGGCTGGCTGGATGTGTTTGTAGTAAACTCGCAACTGTTTATAGTCACTAGACCATGCAGGGTGGTGGGGGGGGGGGGGGGGGCACACACACACACACTGATGTGAGGATGAAGAGTGAAGGAAGGTTGGGGGAAGGTAGAAACGTGAGGGTAAAAAAAACAGGCCATCGGGACCTGCCGCACCACTCAAGGCGGCAGCGTCTTGAATTCAATTTGCTCCGATTCTATTCAGGAAACATTTTACGGATCCAGGAGAAGGAGGCGGGTGGTATAAGAGACAGAGAGAGCGGCTGGGAAAAAGCCTCGGGGGGACAGTTCAACCCAAAATAAGATAAAACCCTATATTCTCTTTTCACCCAGACTACTGTGTTTACCGTTGACACGCACGTAATCGTCACGGCTCACGACAGATCCCCCGACGGAAATTGGTTTCGCGGTGAAGCAAGTGGTGGTAACCCACGTGCTTCTCCACACATCTGGGCAGCAGCTATAGATGTGTATCTGCGTGGCTGCTGTCAACACATGCTTCCGGTACTTTTCTCTGAAGCCCGACAACAGCACAGGGCCACACCCTCTATTCAAACGCATTAAGCAGACACAAACACACACACACACACACCGAGAATATCTGTTTACGCTTTCTCGTTCGCAAAGGATTCGGTCTTGAACCGACTTTGGGAAGTCGACCTCCCAAGCAGGAGCGGTATTCAGTGAAAAAAAAAAAAAAACGCAAAACCACTATTGAGCCTAAGTGGCACCCTCAGAGTTCTGCCTGCGA
The DNA here is from genome assembly GCF_949316205.1 of Platichthys flesus. Classification (NCBI taxonomy): domain Eukaryota; kingdom Metazoa; phylum Chordata; class Actinopteri; order Pleuronectiformes; family Pleuronectidae; genus Platichthys; species Platichthys flesus. The sequence continues at coordinate 7,469,009 of NC_084966.1, read as the reverse complement.
CGGATGTGGGTTTCAGTGTAATTACCGTAGTATAGGTTCTTGTTTAACCCCAAACAATGCTCTGCCACGTATAAACAGTGTGCCAACTGACGACATATAACATGGCCTTTGGAATGTGGCTGTAGTAAAGAGTGCAGGCGGTCATAGTGATATTATTAGAGAAAACAGCTTAGTAGCGACCGACGCAGGGGACCGATTGTTCAATGGCCACTTAAGTGTTTATGCAAATCAGACAAAGAGATGTTCTGACTCAGCTCCCGTGGTGAAAGCTTCGGGTCGTGTGGGAATCGAGGCTTTGACATATCTTGTCCTTTCACTTTTATTCGAATCCGGGCGGAGGAAGAGATCCCAAAAGCAGATATCTCAAAGTCCTCAGAAATAAAAGGATATTAACCCTTTTGTTTATCTAAATTTTTGTATATGTAACAGCAACCCTTTCCAATTTCTTCCTTATTGTTGCAGGAGACTTTGGTGAATGGAAGTTTGATTCTCCTTTGGAGAGTTTAAAAGTCTATAAAAAGGCACTTGGGTAAATGGTTGACTCCTCTGCAGCTTGCCCTTGTAGTTTTCAACCTGCCGTGAACTTTGGACCGAGAGGGACATGGAGGCCTTTCAAAATGTTTTTTTGTTCTTTTGTGTTTTAATTGTTTTTTTTTTTACGACTTGATGGTAGCGCAGCAATGATTGACAGACGAACAGAGCGGCAGCCGGATTAAAACAAACAGTTTTTGCATTGGCCATGGGAACTTTTCAATCACAGAGATGCTGGATAACTGATTGCTAAGAACTTTTAATAGTTATTCCAAGAGCTGCCTTCAGGTCAGCACTGATCTCCAAACATTTCTGTGAACATTTGCTCCGGACACTTTCGAGAACTTATCCTGCCAACTTCACTTAAAAAGAGGCGGAGTGAGCCCATGTCAGAAAAAAAACTGGAAAATTCCCAGGGATGTGAAACCAGAAGAACACAAATATCTCAGGATCAAAAAGCACCAAAGAAGGTGTCAACTTGGAAAGACGCCAAGACTCGAGGGCAGAAACCAATGTTCCGGACATTTTCCAGCTGCAGAAAATGTCCGAGCTCAATTTTCTGGACCGGTTCATGACTGAGAACGGCTGTGGTGAAACTGCAACGAGTGTGACTCCGGACATTAAGTGTGTTGAGCTGCTTTAGCGTTGCAGTGAATGCCTGAGCTCATGTGAGGAGAAAACCTGCCTGGAGCCTCGTCCTTCAGAGGAGTCTCCGCAGACAAAGAGCTTCTGTCTCCACCAGCGGCCATCACAAGATATCTCAACTTCGAAACCTGTGACTTTCTGTTGCTAGAGTGACAACCCATTCTTATTTTCTACTCTTTTGGGTTTGATCTTTTTTTGAAATACTATTATTTCTCTTCTATAATGTTCTTACAACACAGGATAACTTGGGAAGAGAGAGGACGTGCGAAAAATGGGCCACATAGTGGTTTGATTCAAATACACTTTTAGGTAGTGGTAGTTAGAAGAAGAATTGCACTGTAGCCCTTGAGATACAGATACACTTTATTAGTCCCACACACATGCACACACACACGACATGCAAGGGGGGAAATTTGTTTTCTGCAATTACCCATCTGGTGTACACAGGAGGACACACAGAGCAGTGGGCAGCCATGCACGGCCCCCCAGGGAGTAGGTGTTAGGGGAGTAAGGTGCCTTGCTCAGTGGCACTTAGACAGTGGGGTGGGGTAGGCACTTTGACAGTGTGGAACAGATCCAGGTGTTGTCCGTCCAGGTATGTCGTTCTTGTTGTCACTCCGTGGATTCGAACCAGAGACAGTGCGACCGTTGTGGGGAAACTTTCGATTTGCCAGTCGATCTACGTTCCAAAGATAGAACTCAAAGACAATAGGCTTTTCTCTGCATTTACACGACCGGTCACACTGGAAAATGCCTCTTTATTCACGGGACACTATCCCACAGATTCACCCCTCGTCACTGATTTGCTTCTTCTAAAAATCGGATATACAGTCCTCCATATCTCACTCTTTTCCCGGTGCTGAGATGCAGGAGGAGGAGAGAATAAACAGAGCTGCTAAACTTCACAATCCCGGGCTACAGACCTTCCCATATTATAAATCCCAGCCTGTATTATCTGGGTGCGTCAAAACCCTACAGGATGGAAAAGCAGTAGACCTGAGCCAGGATTGTTTCCCTGAGAATAAAGCTCGGACACAAGCAGTGTTCTGGAGCGAGTCCCGGTTAATGCCACTGCTGCCCCAAATTTCAAAGCAATGGCTGGTGACACCAACGATTCCCATGACAGCATCGGCTCTGACGCACACACTGGTGTTGTTGCTACACACAAGCTTAATTCTAGCCGTGCAACTGCCAGCAGAGTTTTCTACTGAGCCGTAGGGTCCAGAAAATGAAAAAGACGTTTTCTTCTCACCCAAAAAAGAAAAATTTCACACACGGGCTGGAAATTCCCAACTAAGGTGACCGTCTCAAGTTTGAAAAAAAAAGAAACAGGAGTGGAATTTTACTACTGACTCTTTGCCTTCAGCATCGAGCTCAGTTCTCATTTAGTTTCACATGCAAACACGTTCTATATTTTTGTTTGTTTTGGGTGCAGATGGCGATAAAGGGAGTGTGAAAACATAATATGAGGCCTCACACAACCCATTTTGTACAAAGACAGACCACAGATGGAGGAGAAAATAGGCAGCGTTGCTACCTGACGTGGGACTCATTCATTCCCAGTCTTCTCACTCGTCTGCTTACTGGGGGTGTTTGTGTCAGGGTCTGACCTCCTTCTCCTGGAGGGAAAAACACAGATAAAAGTGAAGACACAAGGAGAAAACAGGAGACGCTTTCCCAGGCCGATGCGTGGCAAACAGAGCACTACTTCAGCTGTCGAGAAATAAAGCCAAATGTTCTTTCACTTCCAATTGACTAATAACAAGGCTGTGAGATAGAGACGAGCATCCTCTGCAAGGTGTGAGATACAAATGAGGAACCGTCAGGAGTCAGAATGGAAGCGACTTTTCTTCTCACCCTTAATGGTGCCGTTAGTTAATGTCATTAAGTGGCCTAATGGACATTTCCACAGCTAAACTGATGACGATTTCATGCATATTTAGTGGAGCCATTTATACAAAATTCCGGAGGTTCACTGGACGACCAAAGTTCAACTTTCTCTGACTCTGATTTAAACTCTCACAGGTTTGCACAATGTTATTTTTGTACTAAAAGGCGCTATAAAAAAGGAACTATTTAACTTATTAACCCCAAGGTCTCTTTGAGCTCTCTTGTAAGACAAACAAGTGTTTTACTCAAAGGAAAGAGAGGGCTGGGAAGACAAATAAGATACAAAAAGACACAAAATGACCCCAAAGAGACTCATACATTACTTCAAAGAGGGAAACAGCGACAAAAAGACACAAAATGACCCCAAAAGAGACTCAAAATGTCCAAAAAGTAAAGGAAATAATCACAAAGTTAATAAATAACCCACAGGGTGTTATGTCTCAATGATACACAATGAAATTGGATTCCACAATGAGCTAAAATGCTGCCCAGGGAAATAACTTGAATCAATAAAGTTAATAAAGTTTAAGATGGTTTCCTTAATCCCTAACTATCATGAACAAAGTCACGGAGAAACTGCTTCGGTTCAGTTCCTTGTTTCAATAAACATCAGATATGTTTAAATAAACTGGATTAAGACATTGAATCCGTCCAAACCTGTTGGATGACGAGGAGGTTTGAGTAAACGCTGGGAGATCTATGCATCGTTCATTCAGACCACACTCACTAACACACACACACACACACACATACACACACACACAGATCCTGCACATCCCTTAATCTGGCCAAGGATTACATCTGCAATTAGAGGAGTGAGAAAGAGCTGAGGGGAGGAGGTGAAAGGGAGAAAGACAAGGTGAGTGATGCACTTTTGTTATTCTCATTATTGTGATTGACGTGTTTTCCAAATGAAGTTGCAGAATAAAGGAGGTGAAAGGTCTTTAATATGGTCGGATGCAAATAAGGATTCCTGCAGCGCTCAGGACATAAGCCGCACAAAAACACAAAAGTGAATCATCTCATCCTGGAAGGCTCTTATCGGGATTCCTACTAATTTCATGTTTAGGAAACTCGTGAGAGAGCAACTGTGCATTGGGAAGGCTACGTTGAGTTTTTACTATTTCTGTGTTAATCCTGATCTTGATCTTGACATTGAGGCTTGTCTTGTGGTGGAAAGGAACAGGTTCGGCTGCCAGCGTTTAATTATAACTCTTGAATGGAACAGTGCGTCTCTTTGCCAAAGGAGAGTGTGAAACCTGAGGGGGACAGTCCTGGATAAAGCATTGTTACTGTAAATGATCCATGATAAAAATAACTAAATAGCATGAGCTCGGAAGCACCTTCTCAGTGAGTTCATGGGTTTATGTTCTTCATCATTACATTATTACATCATCACTAAGCAGTAAAGGCGAATGGTGACACAGGAAACTAGTGAGAGAGGGAATGAGAGGATGAAGAGTCACTGTAGCCACTTCCAGCCCGACTCACCCAAACCTTTGGCGATGGCAACAAAGAGTCACTGTCTCTGCTCACTCCTTCTTATGCACCCATGCATGCTGTACTGTGTTAACCCCACTATGGATGCAGATATGCGATGCACGGAAGAAGTGAATAATGTCAGTATGGTTTTCTGTACTTCTGGATGATTCTGGCTAGAGAGAGAGAAAAACGTGTTGAACTGAGGATTAACATCGGAATCCAGGCCGAGAGCCAAAGGTCAATAAGCCCCCCGCACCTCCCGCGAACACAGCTCCAGTTCAGCCTCTGCCTCTTAGTTTTTAGCCACCGTAGAAGCTTTGCTAACGGATGCGGAACGTCAGGGTGGAGCCAAAATATCGCAGATATGGGTGCTGCCATCTTGTCTGTGTGGTGGTGTTGAATCGCCATTTCTTTAATATTCAAGTAAAATAATAGTAATAAATTAAGGAGCTAGTCAATCAGGGAGTAGAAGAAAGGTCGCCGCAAAGAAAGGTCACTGTCACCCGTGATGTGTTCTGAGTGACAGGGACATAGATGTTTTCATACAACTACAGCTGAGGAGGAAATATGGTCTGATAGTCTGCTTGGATGGTAACAACATCAAGGTTCACAAAGAGCATGCTGCACCTCCAGCGATACACTCTGTTATGCACTCCTCCATCTGCTTGCATGGGAGTGAGCTTGATTCATGCGAGTTTTGAGATGAGCATCAAACATCGCAGAGCGCCGCAGTCGTGACCTTGTGACCTCCTAATAAGACAAAGGCGTTACATAACTGTCTGCGCTCGGAACTCTTTCCTCCTCTATCCAAAAGTCAACATCCACCCTGGGTTTACTCTGCGCAGCAGGTTGTCATTAGGACAACATCATTAATACATAATTGATGCCTTTAAAACCCAAGATTAGATTTTGCCTGACGCTCAAGACGGCCGCAAACATGTGTGTGCAAAAGTTTAATGTATGTTAAAATCCAAGCACTCAATTAGGACATCAAACCCCTTAAACAAGAGCAGAAGTCACCACAACACTGATGTACCACCGTGTTTTGACACACAACATATCTCGTCAATGCGTAACTTCATGCCTGTCAGCGTTCCACCACCGCGCGGCATTCATGTCAGCCGAGTCCGAGCCGCGGTACATTACACATGCACTGAGGGAGGCTTTGCAGAATAAACGCTCTGCTGGTGACTGCTATCACAACCAAAGCTGTTTTTCACTTCCCCTGGCAGATAGTGTGCTCGCTAACTGGGTCAAAGGTCGCTGGGTTAGCTGTAACTTTATAGACCGGCTGAACATCTGAAGGGAAGGATGCATCAGAAGAGAGAAGAAGCTACATCTTTGGCTTCTTCTTTATTAATATAGTGACATACTAGTGAGATATTAAAACCCAAGACCCAAGACATATGCTTAAAGTCCGTTGTTTCATTTTCTACACATTACCTGAATATGTATTTTGATTTTTGGCATTTTTAAAAAGTTTGGCTGGACAGTTACAGCTTGAAACAACTCAACCACCTGCACTACCGTGATTGCTGAAGGTTAGATAACCTCAAACTCCCAGTGTACTGTATTTACATAAAGCCTGTACTTTATTAGGTGGCAAAAATAGACTAAATTAAACTGAAAGACAAGTAATATAAGTGAAAGTATTGTTCTAAAGTTTTCTTTAGCTGCTTTTCTTGCTAAAGGCCTTCCTCACCTTTTTCCATTCACCTCTGGGTACAAAGTTTAGAGCAGAGGAGAAAGTCAGAGGACAGACAAGAGGAAGTCGGAGAGAGGGAGGAGTTGAAGAGACAGAGGAAGGGGCCGCAGGAGGAGGAGGAGGAGTCTCCTCACATGATGGTAGTGGCATGTCTGCTTGTCCTTGAAAAGGACACCGGCAATTCAAAACAAACGACTCCATTGTCTCTGTATCTGTCCGCATCTCCCTCACTCTCTCCTTCCTGCGTCCTTATCTCTCTCGCCCTCTTTGTGCTCCTCCGCAGACTTTTTCTTTTCACTCCTGGAAACTTTCTGCTTGTTGCTGGAGTGAAAAGTTATGAACAGACGTGCCTGAGGTTTTACAGCGAAGAGAAGAATTCACTTCATTCCCCCCCCCCCTTGTCTTTTGGAGTTTGCGGCTTTAACGATGCTATTGCCCGATACAAGTTCACGCACACGCACACACACACAGCACACACACTTTTACCCTCTTCCCCTTCATTATCATAACCATGCTGACGCACACACACACACACACACACACACACACTTACAGACCAAGCACACCCACACAGAATTCCTTTGCTGACTCCTCCCCCTGGGGCCCTTGCAACCGTCCCTCGTGGAAAACTACCAGTGTGCACACACACACACACACACAATCACAGACGCACACAACGAGATCTGTGTGAACTGTGGACAACACAATCATGGGAAAACAGGGAGAGGGTGTTTGTGTGTGTGAGTGTATGAGACAGAGAACGAGAGGAAGGGAGATGTCATGAAAAAGGGATAGAGAGCGAAAGTGTTTGATGATTTCCAAAAACTGTGATGGTGACGAAGCAGTTGTAAGTCACCCTCCCCACACACACAGGGTCACACACACTCTCCTGCCCACACACGTGACAACACTAATATTTACACTCCCAACAGGCTTGACTGATGGTTAAATGGCCACAGACCCTCGTCTGTCTTTGCACAAGCCGCAGAGAGACGGAGAACATAGCCTCACCCGTCCGAAAGCAACACCACCTCCCGCTGGACCAAACGTCCACTGACCTGACTGTAGCTGGCAGGTGCTCGGCCATGCGAATGACCATTTCCCCTCTAATTTAACACTTAACTGTAATAAACTGCTGCTCAAGTTATGTATTTTATGGTTAAATTAGAAAGACAAAGCAATCATCCAACATTATTCCCCTATAGAAAAAAATTGGTAAGTAAGGTTGGAGTTAGCAGAACCTTTAAGCTTTGTTCCGCATGCCCGCAAATAAATAACAGTTTATGCTTTCAACCCATAATTAGATGATTAACTACGTGTGGGCTGTAAAACATCAATATTTGCTGTTCTCCTCCTCCTTCCTTCTCGCCCTACATCCCTCGGCACATTCTCACACTAGCTCCCCCTGCTGTAAAAAGAAATCGCCTGTGAGGTTGAGGGGAGCCGAGCCTGAACGTGCAACAGCTCAGCGGACCTGTTGCGCAACGTGCAAGGTAATAGTGACGTGCGTGTTGTCCGGGCATGTTGCGCCCTTGAGTGTGTGTGAAGCAGGCTGGCTATCTGTGATTAGGCTGGTATGATGATGGGATATACCACGCACGCACACACACACGCACACAAACATGCATACACACACACAGACACACACACACACACACACAAGGGGTTGAGGGAGAAAGGGGGTATTCATAATGATCAGAGTAAACAGCAAGTAGATAGCACTAGAGTGGCAATCCATCACACCACTGTGACAGGCTGGCTCTTGACATAATGGACACACACACACACACACACACACACACACACACACACACACACACACACACACACACACAGACACACACACAGACACACACACACACACACACACACACACACACACACACACAAATTGAACATGTCTAAAAATTATCACCTATGAGAAGACAGATCTGAGGGGGGGTTGAGATGCTGCTTTCCGAGTTGCCCTTCATGGACATTTTCCTGAAATCTTTCAAAAGTACTGTATGTGAGAATGCAAAATTTGCTGGCTCAGCTGCTCCAGATTATTTCCAGGGACTTTTCCTGCCAGCCCCCAAAGTAAAATGTCTGGATAATCCCAGAGTGAGCAGGATCATGTAGAAGGAGACGTGTCAATTTAAAAAGACAATCAAATTCAAGAGCTTTTGTTGGTAGGAGGCTGTGAACAAAAACAAGTGATATCTGCTGCTTGCACGCTCCACCCAGCTGCCGCCCCTCACCTGAATGTGCTGGACATTTTCCAGGGTTTTGTTCCAAAGAAAGTCTCCAGTTCAGCAGAAACTAAAAACCAGAGGAGACTGGATGGGGACAGTTTCCTGGACGTTTTGGCCTCACATTTGGAGTCTAAATGCTCCTGGTTGTGTTTCACAGAAAAGTCAAAAGAAGCAGTATAACAGGACGACCTACTTGGTGGATCTAAAAAGATTGTGCCCTTAAACTTTGTAGTCAGGCTGCAGGATGATATCATCACTCATGTTGCCTCCAGAAATCAGACCAGTATAAAGAGTTAGAAGAAGATACTTTGAGAATTTAGAACAAATACCTCCATGACTTTCTTGAAAATGCCATTAAAAGAGCCCTGACAGAGTTGGAGGTTGTGGCACTTTGTCTCAAAGGTGCTCACGAGATAAGGATATCACCCTCAAACCCTTAAATTATCTCCCTGAAAAAAGGGCAAGTGTCTGTATAATCCGATCCAACTATATTTTTGAAGTTTCTGTGGTTCCAGTGTGTGAACGCTTGAATTAAGTAATTTTTTGTAGCCCTAAAGCTACATTTTATTTTTAGACCTTCAACACTGAGGATGTTTGAGCTTCACAAACAGAAAAAAAATTCCATTTTTAAATCAAAGTGAGGAAATTCAAATGAGGGCAGGGTTAAAAATATTCTGTCTTTGGGCCGTGCAAACAGGAAATATATCACTTATTGAAATGTTTTGGGTGTTTGTATATATATATATATATATATATATATATACATTCTGAAAGTGCTATTAGAGTTTGAATAATATCGACCGCCCCATTAATTTCATAAAATTCACAAGCTGTGAGAAACTGTCAGATTCTTTTTTGTATCTGACTGTAACACATGAATCACTGCAGATGAGCAATGGGATGTTTCATGAGCTGTGCTGCGGGGATGTAACAGACACACACACACACACACACACACACACACACACAGAAACACACACACAATCACACAAACACACAATGGATAGTCGACTATCACGATTTCAATATTTCTTGACTTTTTGTGTGTGTTGGGTCTTTCTGCCTGAGCTGATTCTGAGGTCATATTTTCTTCATCATAAATGAGGATGAGGAGGGAGTAAGCTAATGCTATGTGCTTCGTAACCTAAAAGATTAATAGTAGTAAATAAATACTATATAAAAATGACCATTGAGCTAATTCTAATGAGATTTTGCCCTCACAAGGAAACCAAAGTCGAATCAGGTCATCCTTGAGTCAAACAGAACCCTCAAGGCATTGAGATGTTGTGTTAGCAGGATTGGACGGACGGACAATATGAAAAGATAATGCCTCCTGCCATTGGCCGTTGCCAGTGAGGAGGCATAATAAAACCGTGGACAACACAGGCGTTGGCCTCACTGGACAGGAAATCAGAGCGGCAATAGGCCCACATCCTGTTTACGAGAGGGAAGTGGAGGGTGGGGTATAATCAGGGCCATACAAAAGAAAACCACGGGGATAAACCCCTTGAGCCTTGTGACCAGTGAGTTAGCCTGATCACAGTGGGCAGGTCAGTGAAAGCGACAGATGACTCACTCTGGTCGGACGCCAGTCAAAACTCTTGACCCTTGAGTCGGTGTGATGGGGATCGGCGGCTCAGAACAAGTGACCAGTGAGTCACTGTTGGAGGCAGGTCCAATCTTCTGACCCATTAACAGCAGTTGAAGCCTGGACAAGCGGGTCGGACGATGCGGGATGGAGGCAGAGAGACTGGAGAGAAAGAGGCAGAGCTGCTATTTATAGATCCAGACATTTGCCAAAAACCCTGTTCATACCAGGCCAACGTCTATGAGAGCGAGAGCAGGGAGGATTTCAGGCTTCTGTATATTTTAGAGACGAATGAGCACCGATGTCAGCAAGAGATGTGACCGATAAATCAAACAATCCAGTTGGACGACAACACAAGCTGCTGGATCACGTTACTTGTTTGAATAGACATCAGCGGAGAGTAAATTGGATTCGGATCCTTCGGTATTCAGCCCGTGTGATGACAGCGCTCGAGTAATCTCTGAGAGATCTATGCATCATTCGTTCAGACCTCACACACACACACACAAACACACACAGAGACCCTGCACATTCCTCTAATCTGGCAAAGGATTACCGCCGCAATTAGAGGAATGAAAAAGAGTGATGAAGGGGCAGAAGAAAGAAAAGCTAAATGCAAAGAGTCGCTGGCAAAAAGCCAAAGTTATGTTTGGACAGTCCTGAGCTGTCCGACCTCCCTGCGCCTGGTTTCCATGGTTCCGTTTCATATAATTTGCAATAAATGCAAATAAGCAACAGAAAGAGAAACGAAAAACAATGAAACCAAACTTCTCTCCGATCGCAGGGGTCGAACGGGCAAAGGAAGGTGCAGGGATTTAAGAACTAGCAGAGCAAGAGTTCCAATGTCCCCGCCCCCCCCCCCCCCCCTCCCCACCTTATCTGGCTGACCTGAGGTCATATCTGTATCTACAATTTCATCTGTACTGTGATCCATTATCCTGCCGGACTTCGGGGCTGTACCATCTGGCAGGAGTTCAACAAAAGGCTTAAGATGACAGGAAGAGAATCAGAAACTGAGAGGGTTTCATCTCTGTGGACCAGAAACTCTTATCATCTGATCTGTGTGTGTGAAGACAAAGGAAGTGTCGTGCTCTGCTCGGTGTGTGTGTCTGGGTTGTGTTATCCATGAGACACTGTGTAGAAACATCGAGAAGCACCAGTACAGGCATTCTGCATGGTCAAAGTGTAACATGACATATTATATCATTCAACTTTAAATGCAGACCATAAATAAAGATGGATGTTGTGTCTCCACTTCCTCCTGGTGTACAAAAATGGATCTAACATAACCCGGATAAGAATTCCCACATCTTTTATATCCTTTTTATAACATCATATAACCAGCTTATAAGAAACATAAACACTTCAACTTCTCAGTGTGATAAGAAGCTCATGAAAATGACAGAAATTATTTGACGTTTCCTTTTTATTTTGGTCCCTTACCCATCTGCTAACATGGAGGAGCTTATGAGGGGGAATATTGTCACTTGAAGACTGTGTGAATACAAAGGTTGAAACAGTGAACGTGTTGACTGAACCAGGGTTTTTCCCGGGGGGGGGGGGGGTTACTGTAGCTCCCTGTAGCTCCCTGTAGCTCCCTGTGTTCCCCGCTGAGACTGCTCTGCTTTCCAAACCAGCTCCACACCCAGATACTCGACTCGGCTGCAGACACCAGCTCTCACCGAGACTCGCTGCTCTGCACACTTCACCATATAAGGGCTGGAGGGACAAATGCATGAAAGGCTGTATGGACTTAGTGCTTGTTGATCTGTGCACTTCATTCCTGTCGTACATGACTTTTAGTGGTGACTCTTGGTGTCAATTATTGTTTTGCAAGTTTGCTTCTATCAATCTATAATTTGAGTATCTCAAATGTGAACAGAAATGTTACATTGCACAACTGGTTCTTTCAAACTAGATGCCACCACCAGCTCCATTCTATAGAATCTTAATTTGCCGAGATGGAGGCTACCATCTGTATGGACAAGATAACATAGACTCAGCTTACGTTAACTGCATCGGGTCCAATCAACTCCAATTAAGTGTCACTGACGAATACAATTTACTGAAATTGAAATAATTCAATTAAATTAAAAATAACTCAAAATAATATTTATTTTCGGGGAATACTGCATGTCTCGTCTTGTACATTCAATCTCCTTATACCTCGCTGAACACAACCAAAGTGCAACCACACACACTTACACACACAGATGTCCTCATGTTCCCTGCATGATACTCTTCACACACACACACAAACACACACACACACACTGCATTCCCAGAGCCTGATGCAGGGACTCTTTGACATAGGCCAGTGTTGCTTAGCAACAGGGTCTCACGCACCATGTACTGTACAAGTGTGGCAGCGTGGTGGTATGTGTGCGTTTGTGTGTGTGATGAAGAGAGAACAAGCATAATCACAGCTCATGTGTTTTCAGCTGCATCCACGAACTCTAAATAACCCATAAATCCCGAAGTAGATTTGAAATGTGTGCGTCTGAGTTAAAGTGAGAGAGCATGTGTGTGTGTTTGTGCATTTGTTAAGTATCCGAGCAGAATGATGAGATATCTCGGTTTGAGCTGCCGCTATTTTCTGCTCTGACCTTTGCTTTCAGCCAATCGTCTCGAAAGAAAGTTTCTTGTTCACACAATCAGCTCGAGAGACGGCGAAATGGAAGCTGTGCAATGTGCGGGCCGACCCTCACTGTGATTTCAGCGAGTCAGACCACAATTATCTCGGGGTCGGTTTGTTCCCGGACTCGCGGAACATTCGCTACTTACTGCCAATTTGGGATCGGAGTGACAAAAGGCCGAAAAGAGGACGTACGGAGCACTTTAAAAAAAAACTACATGTGCTTTTATTCAAATATAAGATAGGGGGATTTTAAAAGCTGAGATGTCAAAGGTTGCTAGCAGATTTTATCAGTTATATCTCACTAGTTTATAATGTGAGAGTTGGTGGAAAACATGATTTCTGGCTAAATTTTGTGAGATATCCTGGGAAATGGTTCAAAAAATGGACTTGATACTGACATGAATCTTGTTGTGCAGACTGAAACGAATGATGCACAACCCAGGAAGTGAACTGACAGCTCAAACGCCCAAATACCCATCATGTATAATAAACCCCGCCCACTCCTTGTTAGCAGATGGGACATAGGCCAACAAAAAAAAATAAGCAACGTTTATGGTATATAAATCCTTATCAAAGATGATTTCTGTCATTTTAGGTAATTCCTCAAATACTGTTTTGAGAAATGGGATATTTAAAAAACCATGAGATGTCCTGATTGACAGCTGAATTCAACTGGTGACTGGTTGGGGCGGGATATTGACATCTTTTGCACAGGGTGAGGATGTTTATGTATATAGTGCATCTTTGTTTACAGTCATCGGTACAAGGCAAAAAGGACCCTCCTCACAGAAATGTTAAATCAGACTGCTAAGAGTGTAGAGAAGGTAAAAAAAAGACTGTAAACGATGGGACAGAGCAACAGACAGCAGGAGACGTATCTCCCTGATATCTAGTCAAAGTGAACCAGGAGAGGATTTGTGCTGAAGAGGCCCTGGGGGGCCGATCTTAACAAGGAAAGAGCAGGTGGATTCTTGGAACACACACACACACACACACACAAACACACACACACAGAAACACACTAACACACAGAAGCAAACACACACACAAACGGAAAATCTGAATTTAGACTTCTCTAGTGCCCTACTGCAACAGCCTTGTCTCATCTAACTGGCCACACACAAATGATACGGAGTGAGCATGGATTTGAATGAGGGAGATAAGGAACGCACAAAATGCACGGACACAGACACACAAACACACAAGCAGCACAGATTTCTCTCTGGGGCCTGAGGGACCAATCTCAGCCGCTTAATGAAGGCGGAGCCAGAGAGATGAATTTACTGTGGTGGGGAGGGATGAGAGAGGACAGTCCTGATGGACGTTTTCACTGCACAAACACACACACAGACACACACAGATACACACAGAGGGAAAGATGGGCACACGCATGATCAACAGGATTGTCTGATTGTTTCAAAAGTTTCAATAAAAGTCTTACTGAGGCTCATAATGTCCTAATCTTCTCTCCTTCTCATGCTTTGAATTTCTTCTTTCATTCTGTCAATACAAGCACACACAAAAAAAAAGGCCCCCACAGACACACAACCTCATTGTATGTGTCACTGGTGATACTGTAACACACAAAAAAAATTAAGAAAACACCACATATACCCACTTGCTATCTTAACCCCATAATTTAGTTGCCATGAAAACCATCCACACCCCATCTACAGAGATAGCCATCCCAGCAGTACTCCAAGTCGCACATTTTACAGACGCACACTCACACACTAAGAACAAGATGTCGAGTGTCTGCCTTCATCCTCGACTTATTTTAGCAATTGTTCTGTTGTGCTCACTGGATTGAAGTGGTGATTATCATTAACTTGCAGCGAGGTAACACTTTCCAACAGAATAAGATGTTTACCGTTAAATCAGCTCATTCATATTCCATCGGATCTCCTAAAACATCCATCGAACGTCTTATTAAACATTTAGGAGAGGCCCTTTTTTTATTGGCTGCTACTCTACAGGCTTTTATTTACTTCATATCAGTGAATGTACAGGTTTGTAAACATTTTGTTTGCTGCAGATTACGTTACATTTTTTTAGCATTACATATCATTTAGCTGATTTACAATAAGTGCATTGTTTGGATTAAAAAAACAAACGCTTTCCACACACTAAAACACATTTTCCGTCGCAAAGATATCCACTATATGGCATATTAGCTCCTTTTAGCTCATGCATTTACTCTAATCACCTCCGTCGAGCTTGAATATCAACAGACAGGAATATATTTGTGGATTACAGGCTGCAGCAGGAAAAGCCTCGTATTTGGAAAACTCATTCAATCTGATCATGGCAGGATTTACAGGACGCTTGGCCATTTTGATTTTTTTTTTTTTATCGGAGCTAACCTCTAACTCTTAGCTATTACTATCGATTTTTCCCCAACATGCTCTCCTCCCATTCGTCTGTCTGCCTGTCAGCCTGCTACACACACACACACACACACACACTAATACACGATCATCATATATGCAAATCTTATCCCTAAATGAGGGACCCCCCCCCCTCGCCTTACTTACTCGATGTGACCCACGTGTGCGCTGGGTTCACATTACATAACGATTCATGCTCTGCTCTGACTTTCTGCCATTTAGTTATCCATGTTGTGCGATGAATCTACAAACTGCCTCGGTTTACATAACAATTACAATCATCTTGTAATTAACGGTGGCGATGTAATAGCTCTCCTATTCCTGCGGAATGCTCCGTGAACCCGGGAGGAGAAGAGGCGATAACAGCTCATAAAATATGTGACGACGGCTAAAATCTCACCTCGCTCCTGCAGAAGTGATAAACCCACTGTTGTAGAGTTAAATAGAACAGCTTTCACGCAGTATGAGTGGAAAATTCTAAAAAAGCAGGCATGATCACCTCTGACTAGGAGGATACCCTTCCATTTCAAAAACTACAGAACCGATTTTATTGGAACTTGATGGTAGACAATATTTCAGGGATCCTAATGAGTGAAATCTGATGTATTTAGGGAACTGGTATCTATGTGTGTGCAACTTGGTGCAACTGGATTGACTTTTATAGAACCTGTTGGGCCTTGAGCGGTGGTGTGAACTCTACTGTCTTTTCTGACCTGCCTTTTGAATCTAACCTAAAATAAATGTAATAATCCCTTTATTACATTAAAGCCTTCCTACGTTTCCCAGAAAGCTTTTCAGCAAGAACCGCCTGAACCTGCCGCACTGAGCTGCAGCTTTCTCACGTGGTGGTGAAAACATTTAATGATAAAAAACTATCATGAAATTAAAACGTTTTCCCTTAATGAAATAAGATACGGCCTTAAATTACAGTGATCACATCCCAGCTATTGTAAAACTCTGCTGAACTCTTAACCATTAATTCACGCTGCTTTAAGGTCAGAGGGACTGATCAGAAACCACGACGCCAAGGTAATCCCATACACTTCGTCTTTATGTCAACGCAGAAGAGGGATTTTGTGCCTGTCATTATTAAATCTGCGCTTTCTTGTCATGTGGGATTAAGATACTTAGTAGGGTTTAGAGAAAGTTCAATCACTAAAAGTACTTCATTCATCGCTCCACCGCAGCCACACCTCTTTTGCGGCTCTCTATTCATACTTTCAAAATCCAAGATCAAAAAAGGAGAAAAAAAGTTGCTGGTTCATTTCATAATATTGGAATAAAGGTAAATCTACCCCACAGACACACAAAAAAAACAATTACTGCTACTTTTATTTTGATCATCAAATGCACCATAATGTTCAGGTGCAATTCAGGTTGTTTATATTCAGGATGTTGTTTTAAAAAGCGGGAGAATCAGCTGCTGCTGCAGGAGGAAGCGACTCAAAGCTCCTAAATTTAGAACGAGTGTGTGCGAACGTCTGCACGTGGCAGGTGTTGAGGTAACCATGGCAATCAGATGGCAGGAGTGGCGAGGGATGTTTTAAGACAAACTCAGACGAGGGGAAAAAAACGATCATCACTTCCTGTCTGTCTCGTTTCTTTTTTAAATTCTACAAACTGGAAACACTAACGTGGCGATTGGAACGTCCTCGCTCGCTTTCTCGCTATTGTTTCCTGCTGAATGGACCCTTTCCGCTCGGCAGCATCTGGACCACACCTCATCAGTGTGTGCGTTTGTGTGCGTTCTCCCTCGAGTGTCGCTAACAGCAGTGATGATGACACTGCTGGGTGTACCATCACCTAGGGGAAGCCAGAGTTTCACGCCCTCATTATCTCTCCTCGAAGGCGCTGCAAGTCCCCGAAGAAGTGGGCCGACTTCATCTTTAATGAAGCAGCACGGAGGGAAGAGTGTGAATGTGAATAGAAAGTTGAAAATCAAAAGATTGGAAGGAGAAAATCAAATGAATGTGTGAGAAAACGTCCTCTAGCTTAATGAGATTCCACAAATGATGAAAGGACTTAATCGCCATCATCTGCAATGTTCGGCTGCGGCTGTATCCACATCGCTGTGCTTCCTTTCCCTAAAAAGGCGAGATTGAGCACAAGATATCCTAGGCGAATGTTTGCCGTGTTAAATCGACTATCAGGGTACATTGTCCACTTTGCTGATATATCCACACACATAGTTCCTTCCACTTGCAGTAACTTTCTCCAGATTGTCCTCCTGACTCCACACTGGATGTTTATTAGATCTATTACGGCTCAAACTTGATTCTCATGGCAGAAACCAAAGATGGGGGTAAACTACCAGTATCAGCTATTCAATTGTTCACTGGCTCGGGTCTCAACCCAGCCAGCTAATTTTCAACAGCAATATTTGACATGCTGGCAGAGACGGTGGTGGATGAAGCTCATGTTGTCATGCAGAGTGCTGCTTCTGCTTTTTTTTTTATTTATTTCTTTGCCACCACAGTCGAAAGCTTGAAAACAAACACGAGCCGCAGTCTCTCCATTATTCAGGATCTCTGTCACCACAACACACGTTTGTATTGATATGATTGTGGCCTGTATAAATCCCATTCATAATGTATGATTCAATTATGCAAAAAAAACGGCGCTAAGCACGAGAGATCACAACCGACAGGAACGGTTCCGACTGTCAGAAAGAACCCCCGAAGAATAATGATGCAGTGGAATTTGATAAAGTCGCAGGATTCTCAGTGATTACTGTTTAGCTGGAAGAGTCATGAGTCTTTATTGATGGCTTAGAAGTGTGAAGAGTGAGTTTATCCCTCTCAGGGGCCAAAGTGTCTGTGAAGGGTTCAAGTGGAGGACACTTTTTCGAGTGCTGGCACACAAACACACACACACACACAAACACAAACACACACACACATTCTCAAAATGGTTGCCGGGGAAACAGCAGCTCCAGCATCAGGATGTGCGCCTTAAATAACCCTCATCCAAATCTGAAAGGTCTGACTTACCATCCATCAGTTCTGAGCTGAGTATTCAAATTGCCTTAACAATAACTACAAATTGAACTTAAACAATTAACCTCAATTTCCCCATTCCAAAAATAAGTCCTCATAATGTGACTGTGTCGATATTGGTCCCCACAACATGAACAACACCTTGATCCCCCCCCCCCCCCACACACACACACACACAGCAGCAGTGACGTCTCTCTAAACCCTTCCTTCAATTATCCTCTCTCTCTCTCTTTCACTCACACTTGTTAGAAAACCTGCCACTAATTAGAGACATCAGTTAATTAAGGTCAACCAGACACATCGGGCTTCACAATGAGCAGCTGTGCGAGAGCGTGTGTGTCTGTGTGTGCGTGTTTGTGTGTGTGCCGTTTGCGAGAAAGTGATTGACATTTGGCGAGGATAGAGTTGAACACAAGCCGCACCGGGGGCAAGCCCGGACTAATTCTCCTTTCCAAAACTGCCATATTTACACAAGTATCATCAACTTAAAAGCTCTCAAACGACTAATTGTTCATCTGGTGATATCGACAAAAAAAATGGCCTCGTCCTGAGCCGGAGTGAGAACCAGAGTGAGGAAGCGAGCGCGTGACACCGTCAGGAGGAGAAGGATCGGCCCGAGTAACGGGTCAGCATGTACGCCAGATGTTTGCCAGCGGCGACCCAGTGATGTGACGGCATCTCCTGCTCCCCTCACATCGGTCTTGACATCCATCAGAGTGTGTGTGTGTGTCTGTGTGAGTGTGTGTGTGTGTGTGTGTTTGTCAGTGCAGTTTACATCTGGCGCTTTGTACATTACGAACACTTGTACTTTACGAACACTTATTCATAGAACTGCCATTAAATGTCAGCGAGCTGTCGTCAGTGGGCCGGGTCTATTTACATGTTGTGCTACTCCACACTCCTACTTCATATTTCATACTGAAATATTGTACATCTACAATTACCAGTTATTTTTCTAATTAAGATTTAAATAAAATATAAACTTGCCACAGATAATCTATAAGATTTGATTGATAAACTACATTTTATATATTTTTGGAGAAGTCTCTCTTGCACTGTGGGTTATCAAACTGTGGACCCAACACACAAGATGAAGCTCTTAATATAAATCCAACTGAGGACATATTGCAAACTGGATCCACACATTTCCTCAAAGTGCTGAAGAGGAGTTCTAGTCATCCTCGGCCCCACCGGAGCCGTTTCTCCACATCTGCTCCTCATCATGAAAACTAATGAAATATTTACCCAACGCAACATCTGACTCTAATAATTAAGACAAGGGCAATATGGAGCGGACTTAAAGGCCAGATCCAGGATCAGAGTGCTGCAGAAACACTAAATACAGGTTGGAGTTTACACACGATACACACAGGGAGGGTTCAGAGTGAGCGCTGGTGCGGCTCTGAGATCTTAACCCCTCCGCTCCCTGCTCTGTCCTCAAGAGGAACTTTTGATTAAAGGTAAACAGAGGAATAAAGTCCTCTTATCGATGTTCACAGGTTCATGATTAAAACAAATGTCATGGCAGAATGGAAAATGTTGGACTGGAGCACAGGACGGCAGTTTGGGACTGGAATATGAGAAGTGCTGGTTGTAGATGGACAACTATCCCGTTTGACCCCCATGACGGTCACATGTCCTGTCTCAGCATCTCAGGGCCAACAATGTAAATATAGCTTGCTGCTGCTTGCATTATTCTGTATCTCTGTTGTCAACATTTCCATAGTTACCCTCTGTTAATGCAGGGAAGTCTCCAAAAAGCGACTGCATGTTCATTTGCATGGGACCTCGTATATCTGGGATTAACCTCTTGGGGTGTGCAGGGCACCAATGAGGCCAGAAATGTGGGAGTAAGCTTTGATTCAGCAATATCACTCAGTCAAATCAGGAATAGTTTGTCAATCAGAAAAGCCACCTCAGTTTGCTTGTTTAAAAAAACATTTTTATCAGATTTGGTATTCTCTCCTGAATTAACAGTTTCTTTGATAAAAGTTCTATATGGTCTACATTCAAAATATTATTATTATTTTCTGCTGAGTCTGGATAATGAAATGTAATCGTTGGGGACTATTTTCTGCTGCGAATGAGCACAATTATAGTGCTGCATGCTCCTTATAATGATGACAAATGCTAGATGCTTTTAAAGAAACAGTTTAACTCAAAAAGCTACTTTTGCACCTGAAGTTACCCTCTCTGGGGTAAAAATACAATATTATTGATCATATTAACAAGCAGTGACTGAATACTTGCACTCCTCTATCTGCCTCACACACACACACAGATGTTGTTTGTTTTAAACTTTAAAGCCCTCCTCCTGTCCTTCCCAGAATCCCTTGTTGATGCTCCCAGCATGCTCGCAGGTTGCAGAGAGAGAGAGAGGAGGAGGGTTCAGAGGTCACCTGACCAAAAGGTTTGAACCTTCTTTCTCCTCTCCCCGTGTATCTCTCTCCGTCATAGCACTCCCTTTTATCATCCTCGTTTTCATTTGCTCTTCTCTTTCGGAGAACAGTTCACGTTTAGGATGGAGGTTCATGTCATACGTGCTTCTTCTGGGCTCTGAGGTCGAACACGTCTCCTCCTGGGATCAGAACACTTCAATAGATTTCCAATTTCTGTTTAAAGAGTTTAAGAGTTTCCCTCTTAATTAGATCTCAGTGTCACATGCTATTAAAGCTTTCAGTTCCATCAAGTTCGAATTCCGTGATGCATCTTCTTCAAGGACAAAAGGTCACAGAAGTGCCATGCTTGTAAAATAACACATTTTCTGAGTTGATCATTGGAATCTTTATAGAAATTAGATTCAGCAAATTACTTTTTACACAAAACGGACTCAAATAAATAATGGAAATCTAAATCTGGACGCAGGCTCTCAGATATTTTCAGTTAAAAAAAAAAACAATATGAAAATACAATGCTTTACTGACGTCCTCAGGGCGGTCAGAGTCATGTGGCTTAAAGAATTAACCCTGTTGATCCATTTGTTGTTTTTGCTCTACAGAGTTTACCTTGACTTTCATTTTGTGTCAAGTCCAATGAGTCCTCAGACTAAAAAAATAAATCTCTAGCACCATCTATTGGACAATATCGTGCAAGACAGTTACACCCATACACACCTGCACTGGGCATCTGCCTGTGCTTTAAATCCAGTGCACACACTCTAAACACTTAACATTTCGATTTCTAATACAATTTTTTATTCTTTTTCGATTTTTTTTTTATTCTTTAAGACATTTTCAGGTAATTCGGGTACATTTGGGTTTCTCTATACATTTTAAGGGGTTGACCTTATTATGTTATGATTTGGCACTTTAAATTGAACTGTATCCTTTTATTTTATTTTAGTTCAATCATCATTTTGCAGGGTATTACTTATATGTAGTAGATTCATTTTAGTAGATACAAATATATTTAACTACAATATTAACTGGACATTTCTCAAATCTTCAGCCTGGATATCACCAACATTGCTTTTAGCTCAACGAGTTTGGCTGATGGAGATCACAACACCTCCGCAAAGCTGCTCAGATGATGTCAGATGAATGTGGGAATGCTGCTCGATCACTTGCTCTTCATTCGTTTTCACAGACGCACTCCACCATCACCTTCTCTGCTCTTGACACTCTCAGCGTAACCCGTGGATGAGTGGCAGGCTAACCCACAGACATCTCCCTTGTGCCCAAGCAGACGTCTCTTCAGCGGCTCCATCAATCCGGCTGGTTTAAAAAGCACAGCCTTGACCTGAGAGATTCACAGAGTAAACCACTCCGCAAACACGTGGGCGCCTTTTAGCATAAAAATACAAGGCCTCAAGTCAGTGTGGGGATAGTGTAAAGCAGAATAATCATGTTTAGATCCAGGGATATTTTTTTTAGCCTTAGATTAATGAGCCTGGGATCAGTTTACGGTGTTTAGCCTAGTGTATGTGTAAAGAAAGTACGATCAAACCAGAAAAATAACCTTCCTAAATATCCAGGTTGTCCTCTGAAGCTTTTGATACTGAAACCCAGTCTCTGGACAAAGAGCGGCACTGTGATTTTGATTATTCCTGGTGCGCTCCATTTACCTAACAGCTGCAGGGATGCATGTGAGGATGAGGATGCCAGAGGTACCAGCGGCCTTGAATGGCCACGGTGCGAGTCCTCCAAACGCCTTTGTTATGCATTTGGTAAATTGCTAACTCACACGACATAATTTTTCGCGGACATGATTTGTTTGTCACAAAAGATGACTCAAATGTCCCTTTCTCCTCGGACGTTTTAGAGTCCGTCTAGGCATGCATTGGATGCTCTGCCAAGTGAAATAAGCCGGCACAGAAGGGAATCGAGGATATGTGACCCGCACTGACGGTCAAATACCTCCAACATGACGACAGTTTGCAAGAGTGTATCAGCGGCGCGTGCTATCCTGACACACTCCACTTGAGGTGATAGCCGAGAGGAGCAATTGTCTGGGAATGCAGGAAACGAGTGTCAACGCCGGATTCAAATCGGAGAGGGAACAGTTAAAAGCCTAAACACAGACGCAGTCCAAGGAGTCCTGCTTTTTCCACAGATTAATAAAGGCTTAATCTATAATCAGTGAAATCACGCAGCTTCATGTTTAGACCTGCACTATCAGAAAATGTCAGCTTAGACTGAGACAGACACGTTATAACTGTATAGAAACAGTCCTTAATTGTGAAATTATCTTGTACATAAGTTTGAAAAGTTATTTTGAAAATATCAAATATTTGACCTGCAGTTCCTAGTTTAAAGTATTTAAAGTCTTATTATGATAATTTCTAGAAGATTAAGACTATTTTAGATTCAGATGACTTTTTATGAAACTGCTGTGGTAGATCTCAAGTGATGGAAGTAGCGTAAAATGAACGTTAACGTAATCAAGAACTACCGAAATGTATTAAAGACCTAGTTTGAAATATGTCCACCTATTTATGACTTTTTAAAGCCTCAAATTCTAACTATTAAATCCTTGAGGCCCCTTGGAAACCCTGTGCATACTCAAATCCTAACAACACATTGTCAAACAGCAGTTGACTTTATGTTTTCTCGGTTCAACCCTGTAGATAAATCATTTTCTACTTCAGATGTGAAGCCGGTTTGACCCTATTCATGGGTCAACGTGACTCATGACTGAAGGAGCTCCGGCAGGTGGGGCGTCCTTTCTCTCCTGAGGATTATCTCGGGATATCTATTGAGCTGTGGGATCCATCGCGGCCTCCCCCCCTCTATCTTTAGTGAACCCCCGCCTGTGAATGGAGGGCCTAACTTTATCTGGCTGACCGTCATCGAAGCTGCTGGGTATTTTTAGGTGATGGCTTGCAGTGGCAGCAGCTGTGAAAGCATTTAACGCCGCCCAGCCCCCCCCCCATTCCAACTCCCTCTCGCTCTTTAGCTGTTGGGACAATGACAGTATCGGAGCTGACGCATACGCCGAGCACTTGACTGAAGGACTGTGGTCATTTCCCTCGCTGCCACCTGCACCCGAACGCCACACGGACCAGACCCCACAAAGAGGTGACGCATGTGACTATGGACCTCGTATTGTGAATGGAAGATCGGATTCTTTCTCCCTGGCTTTGACTCGGGTTGACCAGGAGCTGTGTCCATATACAGCAAACCAACCCTGAGGACAAGAGCTGGCGCCAATATCCACTATTTCAACGGGTCAAAGAATAATTCCAAGAAGAGCCAAAGTTCACATGACTTAACTGAAGCCTGCCTGAACTTTCTCAGGACTTTATTTTGAAGGTTTCATCACATTTGAGACACAATGATTTGAGGAGGCTGACCCACAGCAGTGGTAAGTTTCTTAAATCAGTGACATCAGTTCTGTTGCATTATGTTTATTTCCTGTCTCGCTGTACATGTCACACCGCCTCAGACATTCAGGCAGAGTGTTTAAAGAGGGTGTATCACGTCTTTACTGAGGATGAGACGTAAGAAATACCTGACATGCTACACAGAGAACTATTTTCTGGTGACATGAGCACACAACTGTGCAAGAGGCTGGACTTCAGATGCGTGAGCCTGGTGTGTCATAGAGAAGAGACACCAGCACTGCATAATGACACCGAAAGCTGCTAGAATCATGGACTGTAATAAATGTCAGAGGAATTACAAAGGACGTGGGTTGTTGCTAAACTTGACGATATCGCGACAACAACAACAACAAAGTCCAGAAACAAGGAGAATCCAACAGGAAGGAATCACAGCTAGTGAGTTCAGGTGTGTCACTGCCCAGTTTGTGTGCTGTGGGACACATGGACTCCGGTGTCTTTTTTTGGACAGACTACTTTATAAATACACTCTTCAATGACTTACAGCACCAGCTGTGAGACAACTGAGAGTGGTGTGTGTTTGCTGAAAACTCACCGAACTAAACCACCACAACATGTTTACATCAGTTCAGCTTTGCTCACTATACACTGAGTATTTTGAAAAGCTGAAATATTTCAGGCCAAGTTCCCGGTCATTAAATGATTAAATTTAAAACACCGTCCAGATATTTTTGTTATATCTCACTTTCTATTTCTCACAATCTGTCAGTTTGGGTCAGTTGTAAACAGAAATAAACAATGTGTGTCTACAAAAGTTTTGTATTTCCCTCTCTCATACCGATTTTCTCTTTCTCGCAGCTCCTTCACCACGGACAAGACCATCTTTACCAGGATATCCCATCACTAATTACGCTTCTTTACTCGAACCAGAAACAAGGGGACATTATCATGGATATTTTTGGAGGTGCCCCTCGTGTTGTGGGCTACCCGCGCCCTGTGCTGGCACAGTGCGGCACTGACGCCACGCTGAGGTGCCAAATCGGCGGCGACCCTCGTCCTGACGTGATCTGGGAGCGTAAAAATGTCCAGATCTTGTCTGAGGGACGCTACAAGCTCGCCGAGGAGGGAAAAGCTTACCTGCTGACTATTACTGGAGTCACCCCGCAGGATGCTGGCCAGTACATATGCAAGGCTAGAAATAGCATAGGTGACACGTACGCGGCAGCTTCCCTCAAAGTGGAAGGAGAAGCACAGCAGCAGGAAGAGGGGCAGAGGCAGCTAGGGGTCAACGGCGTGAAGCAAGAAAATGGAGGACACCTGAATGGCTACTGCGAAGTGCAAAATGGTGAACACGGTGGAGAAAACGGAGCAGAGATAAATGGAGAACACAAGTGTAATGGCAAGTTTAGTGGAAAGCGAGAAGAAGCTGATTTAACATCTGATGAGAAGCCTCGATTCCTTATCAAGCCCCTCTCTCTGCGTGTGGACAGAGGAGAAGACGCCGCCTTCTCCTGCAAAATCTGGGGCACTCCCGTACCAGAGGTGATCTGGGAGAAAGACGGAAAGAAGCTGCACGACATCTTTGAGAGTTCACACTTCAGCGTGTGCAGCCAAGACGGCGGCTGGTTCCAGCTTAAGGTCTACAGGACGCGCATGCCAGACAAAGGCGTCTACACCTGCAGGGCCGTCAACTGCCAGGGCGAGGCCTTGGCCGGCGCCATCCTCCTGGTGGAGCCCGTACCAGAGCGGGAGGAAAGCAAAAGGTCCTCAGGTGGTCAAACTAACAGCCAGTGGTCACCAAAGCAAAGAGGCGGGCGACTCAGTTTGTCGAGGCTCAAAGAGGAGGCGTCCGTCAACCCGGCTGCAGTCAAGAAGTTCGCCGTGGCGGAGGGGAAACACGCCAAGTTCAGGTGCTTCGTGACGGGGAAGCCAAAACCCGAGATCATCTGGAAGAAAAACGGCGTTACCCTTGAGCCCGGGAGGCGCCACCTAATATTTGAGGACAGGGAGGGGTACTACACGCTGAAGGTTCTGTACTGCAAAGAGCCGGACACGGGGCTGTATGTTTGCGCAGCATCGAACGCTCTGGGAAACACCCTCAGTGCCGTTCACCTGTCTGTCAAAGGTAGGAGATACCTCGACATGCATAAACCTGCTTTTAAAATGGATAATATCAATGTCCACAATACAAACAGATTGATGAATGGATGGAAAAAGGGATGGAAATTCCATAAATAATGCAAAATATCACAAATCTGCGGCGGTGAATCATCTTAAATGTCCTAAATCATAGAATTTGTTATGCCAAACAAGCACAAGACCAAAGTACACAACACATTTCAAGAGATTCTGCACCAGCATCACTTGCAAACCTTTCGAATTAACAACCAATGAAGCTTCAATGCGTCACTGATGCTCGTCTCCATCCACACACACATAAAACTCAGTCACATTAGCCTTTGTCGTGGCTAATTACTTCCCCGGTATCGTGGAAATGTACGGCATCGCCTCTTAAAGCAGATAATCATTTTGTCCTGATCCCTTGGTAATGGGCAGATAATTCTCAGGGTCACACGGGTCCTGTCCCTGTGCCAGCTGCCTCTGTCACAAGCGTCCGTTTAGACCCGGGGTCAACATGTCAGTCGTTAATATGCCGGTAATACAGAGTGGCGTCGCCGCAAATGAGAACTGCTCCGCAATTATTTAGTGGTGACGAGAGAAGTGAGAAGCTTGGAATAAAAATAACCTCACTAACAGTAATTATATTTTTGGAGTGTGGACATCTTGCTAGAAATTAGTTTTTATAATTACTACCACTATTAACTACATAATGAAAAGATTTATGAGTACCTTTAACTTTCTGTCTGTTATTAATTAAATTAACTTAAAGGATCACTTATGTTATCAAATATACTACAGCTGTTGTATAATCTAGAAATCTTCCATCATCACCCATTTTCCTTGTTCTCTAGGTCACGCTGTCCGCTTCAGGCATCCGTTAAAAGACGTGGAAGTGAGGGAGCGGGACGTTGCCGTGCTGGAGTGCGAGATGCCCGACGAGTCGCTCCCCGCCGCCTGGTACCTGGAGGACCAGAGGCTGATGCCCAGCAGTAAATACGGAATGGAGCAGAAGGGAAGCAGAAGGAGACTCACAATCCACGACGTCGGGACAGACGATGACGGCGTGTATCTGTGTGAGAGGCCTGACGGAGCGAAGAGCATCGCGGAGCTGTCAGTTAAAGGTACGAAGCTTTTACGCTACACTCATAATAATTCATTTTTATCAGTAAGAGAGAAATGTGTCAGTCTGATATAAACTTGTGCATCTACAGTCAATGTATAAAACATTTTGCCTACTCACAGGTACTATTGTTCGTAAACTTCCTCGAAAGATGGAGGTCCTCGAGGGCGAGAATGCAGCGTTCTGCGTGGAGGTGGAAGAGGACGAGTTGGAGGTCCACTGGTTCAAGGATGGCCTGAAGCTGCACGAGACCCACCAGACAATCCTCAAAACATTTGGCAGAACTCACATCCTGGTCTTTGTCAACGTGGCCCACCACGACTCAGGGGTGGTGACGTTTGTCACCGGGGGATCCAAGACGTCTTCACGCCTCAAGGTCAAAGGTACAACACGAAAACAGCACAAAACTATGAGCTTTAGTTCCTAAAATCTGAAGCTAGACTTGAACAGATTCCCTAAAGAATATGACAGGTGGCCTCTCATCCTCCTCCTCTCTGTCCTTTAGCCTCCAGACACTGTCCACCTATCGGCCCGGGGGGCGTCCAGATGGATGTAGATCGACCCAACAGCGCCCTTCTCACCTGGGTTCCTGCCCCCAACAGCCAGACTTCCACCCGCTCCATCTTCGTGCTGGAAAGACAAGAGGTGGGCTCCCAGGAGTGGCAGAGGTGCTTCAGCTCGGAGTCTGCCACCTCGGCCGAGGTCGGCGGCGACAGCGTGCCGTGTGAGGGCGACTACCGCTTCCGCGTCTGCTGCATCAACAAGTACGGGCGGAGTGGTCACGTGGAGTTTCCCAAAGCCGTCCATCTGGGTGAGGAAAAGTACATAAGCGTTATTGTGTGTGTGTCAATGTTAAACTGAACAGAAAGACCTTAAATATACTGAATATATGCCAATAGTTCAGTGTGGGGTGAGAATAACGTTGCCAACACATAAAACTTAATTCAGTTGTAAGTACACAATTTAGATGTAATTGTGCTGTTTCAAACAAAGGCTTGAAAACATATATCTTCGTGCTAGATGAGATCAGCGTGAACCCAAATAATTCTTATCAACTTGTCCTGTTATCTCTTTTTCCATTGTTCTTAGTTCCTGGGCCCAAAATCCACAGTCGCCTCCAGGGCTGTGAGGTTGTGGAGGGCGAAGACGCTCGCTTCTCCATCGAGCTGTCCGCCTCCATGGTTGGAACCTGGTTCCTGAACAGCGCCCAACTGCAGCACGGCGGGCGGTACTCCATACAACAGTCCCAAACACAGCACTCGTTGGTTATCCATGACCCCCACACGACGGAGGACACAGCCGAGGTTACGTTCATAGCCAACGGAGTCCGCGATTCGGCCATGCTCAAGGTCAAACGTACGTGCTCAAATCGGTTCCTTCTTGCCAATAGTCGAATAATGTTTTGGGAGTTTGTTTTATGTATATTTTCACTTGTTTGCAGCTGCTGTGATCAAATTCAGCCCTCTGTCAGAATCAGACAGCAGTAAGATGGTGGAGAGTGGCGATGCTATTGTTCTCTACTGTGAAGTCTCCCACCCCTCGGCGAAGGTATCCTGGTTCAAAGATGGCGAGGAGCTCGAGCCGGCCGACGGCCTCACCGTCCAATCGGATGGGAACATGAGGAGGATTGTGATCCAATCGGCTGACGCGGGTCACTCTGGACTTTACACATGTGAGACTTCAGGGGACGTCATCAAATTCAACGTGGACGTTGCAGGTAAAAGACATTTGATTAACAAGTTCACCCTTCTAGTACCTTGGGTTTCGGCTGTTGACATCCTTCCCCCGCTGCTCCCGTCTGTTCAGGTCCTCCTGTACAGTTTGGGCCGGTCCCACAGGAGGAGCTCCATAAGAGCAGCATGGAACTGGACCCCGTGGTGCTGCTCTGCCACGTCTCCAGGGAGGATGCAGACGTCAAGTGGTAAAGTCCTGCCGGAGACATGCCAGAGAATTATTACAAATTCTGCTTTTGATTAAAAGAGATATCTTATAAAGTGAGATGAATCAGAGTTTTTGTATGTTCGTTCACATGGTTCGTTTCTAGCTCCATCTGTATATCAATTACTACAAGATTGGACAAAATTACAGTATTAACTCTTTACTTTTGTTTCTATTAAACCTGTAAATTGACACAATTGTGTTTTTGTCAAATCTATGTCGCAGGTATAAGGACGGCAATGAGATCGTGCCCGGCGACAACATCACTCTGCAGACAGAAGGAACGGTGAGGAGGTTAATAATCCGCTCTGCAGAAACCTCGGACGCTGGCAGCTACACCTGTCAGGCAGGAGACAACAGCATGGAGTTCACCGTCAATGTCAGAGGTACTGGGACATGTCTGACTCCTGTAGAATTCCACTGTAATACAAACATGAACTGACCTGACGATGCTTCACAGAGCCTCCGGTGATGATCGTGGAACCTAAGGACGATGTTGTGATGGAGAGCTACATCTCAGAGGAGATCCACCTGCAGTGTGAACTGTCCCGCTCTGGCGGTAAGGTGCAGTGGTTCAAGGACGGCCAGGAGGTGGAGGAGAGCAGCAACATCCAGCTGCTCACTGAGGGTCCGTACAGGAGGCTGACCGTCCTCTGTGGATCGGTAGAAGATGGCGGGGAGTACGTGTGCAAAACAGACGGAGACTCTGTTTTCTTTCAGCTTATTGTCACAGGTTTGTTTGCTCTTGCTTCTGCGATATTCCTATTAAAAGTCCCGTTTATAAGATTAACTGGTCAAATGAAGTTATTTTTATTTTTCTTCCTGTTCAGAGCCGCTCATCAGAATCGTCTTTCCAACTCAACCAGAGGTGGAACTGAGCCATTTGGCCTCCGAGAGGCTGGAGCTCAGCTGTGAGATCTCACAGTCCGATGCCCCTGTCCGGTGGTACAGAGACGGCCTAGAGGTTGACGAGGGCCCTGACTTGATCCTTGAGGCTGACGGGGCTAAACGCCGGCTTGTTATTCCCATGACCACAGTGGAGGACACAGGGGAGTACATATGTGACACTGAAGATGACTCTGTGACGTTCCTGGTTACTATTATAGGTGAGAATGAGGACTTTAAGGGGACTGTTTAGCAATTTAAGCAGTGTGTGTTATAGAATTTCAATAGCATTTCTGTCATTTATGTCTCTTTCCTCTATTATTTAGAGCAACTCGTGACACTCACTCGTCCCGAGAACACACCTGACGAACTGGAGAGTTTTGCCGGTAAACCGATTGTAATGGAGATCAACGTATCCCGGCCAAACGCAGAAGTCAGGTGGTTGCTGGATGGCGAAGAAATAGAGGAGAGCAGTAACGTCACCATGGCCGAGGACGGGCTCATCCGTCGACTAACCATCCACGTTCCCACCCCGAAGGATTCTGGAATATACACCTGTGATGCTGTTGATGATCAAATTGATTTCCACGTCAAAGTTTCAGGTAAGAGGTAAACGATTACTTCGGAGATTTTTTTTTTTATACATCATTTTCAGTGTCATCAACTTATTTCTGCATCCTCAGAGCCTCCGGTGATGATCGTAAGAAAATCAGAGATAAAGACAGATCTAAAATCCCTGATTTCTGACGACATTGTGCTGGAGTGTGAACTCTCCAGAGCCAACGCCGTCGCCAAATGGTACAAGGACGGCTGTCGAATTGAGGACGATGAAAGGTTCTGTGAAGAAGAGGAAGGCGCTTTCCGCTCGCTGGTCATCCTCAACGCTGAGCTCAGGGACTGCGGAGAGTACTTCCTGGATGTTGGAGATGACAACATTGGCTTCCACGTCACAGTAGAAGGTAAAATCCCTTCAGAATATTTAATGTTGACAGGAAACAAAGATTCTCACTTGTGCAAATCCCCTGTCTTCCCCCTTTGTAGAGCCTCCAGTGACCATTGTAGGAAATTCAATTGACCCAGACTACCAGGAGATGGTGGCAGGTGACGACCTGATCCTGGCCTGCGAGGTGTCCCGGGCCAATGCCCCCGTTCAGTGGTACTGCAACGAGCGGCTGCTCGCCTGTGACACTCGTACCAACATCGAGAGCTACGGGACTCTGAGGAAAATCATCATCTCAAATGTGCAGCCCTCAGATTCTGGAAAGTATATGTGCGACGCTGTGGGAGACAAGATGACCAGTGTCGTCAGGATTCAAGGTACAGACGCGGGGTGTAGGGTCACAAGCGTCTCCGAATAATCTGAATTTAAAAAGTCACCTCATATTTACTTCTTTTCTCTTTTGCGTCAAAGAACCACCGGTGACGTTCGTGAACAAGGAGGAGGACATTGTGGTGACGGCGTACGAAGCAGAGAGCGTGACCTTGACAAGTTACGTGTCCAAGGAGAACGCTCAAGTGCGTTGGCTGAGACACTGGGAGCCTGTCGAAGGTGAACGCGTCCGAGCACTCGTGGAGGGCCACAAACGCACCCTCACCATTGAGCCTTTGAGGCGCTCTGATGCGGGCGAGTACACATGCGACGTCAACACGGATCAGATCCACTTCAGCCTGCTGGTCAAAGGTTAGGACTTTAGTTTATTTTTGTCAGTGGACATCAAACACCTCAGAGTTTACTGCAAAGTAAACTCTATAATTTGGTTGCATTGCAGAAATGAGAATCAGGTTTGTGAGGCCACTCCAGGACACCGTGGCTCACGCTGATGGTATGATGACCCTTCGCTGTGAGGTGTGCAAGCCAAAAGCAGACGTGCAGTGGCTGAAGAATGGCGTGGAGGTGGTTCCGAGCAGGAGGT
Organism: Platichthys flesus; assembly: GCF_949316205.1. Classification (NCBI taxonomy): domain Eukaryota; kingdom Metazoa; phylum Chordata; class Actinopteri; order Pleuronectiformes; family Pleuronectidae; genus Platichthys; species Platichthys flesus. Next base: position 7,437,157 of record NC_084966.1, on the reverse strand, counting down.
TCTCCATTCGGGCCGACGGCGTGGAGCGAAGCTTGACCATCCACCGATTAACCAGAGAGGATACCGGGGAGTACATCTGTGAGTCCAGAGATGACCGGACCGTGGCGTCGCTCAGAGTAGAGAGTGAGTACGACCAGACTCAGATTTTCTGTCTTTTCTTACAAGCCTTAGCAGGTTGATGAACTTTGTTGCGTCTCTTCAGTGCCTCGAGTGGTGGAGTTCCTCACAGAGCTCCACAACACCGCCGTTTTGGAGGGAGAAGATGCCACCTTCAAGTGCGTGGTCTCCCCCGAGGATGTCCAGTTGGCGTGGCTCATGGACAACGAGGCGATCGAGCTTGGCGATCGTTTCCAGGCAACCCGGAATGGCCTTTGCCACACCTTGGTGATTAAGAAGTGCCAGATGCTGGACTGTTCAAGGATTTCAGCAGAGGCGGAGGGACAAATGAGCAAAGCCAGCCTCAAAGTTCAGGGTAAGAGGATTAAATGAGCGAAAAGAGAATGAGAAAATGGTGAAAATGGTTGGAAGAATGATCAACATTTCATTCTTCACTTTGATATCTGTCTCTCGCCTTTGTCTGCAGAGGCTCAGGTGATGTTTACGAAGAGAATGGAGGCCGTCATGGCAGAGGAGTTGGGCGAAGCCACCTTGGAAACGGAGATCAGCCTGGAGACGGGCGAGGTCCAGTGGATGAGGCAGGGAGTGGTCATACAGCCTGGTGCCCGGCACGCGCTCGCCCAGAACGGCTGCAAACGCAGTCTGACTATCTTCAACCTGAATCTGTCGGACCGGGGTACCTACCGCTGCGAGACCCTGCACGACCGCACGCAGGTCAAGCTCAATGTGGAACGTAAGTGGGAGCTCAGGAGTACAGTTTACCACTTTGCAACTGGGATCTCATCCGACACAGATTGAGTTCTGGGCAGCAGCCGAACATATTGTGGTGTGCTATTCACACTATGTCACAGATACTAGGAAGAGCAGGACCTCTACGTGTGAAAAGGTTATACAAAAGTGCAATGAATGACACCATGGAGCTACTGTAGGTGGTGTTGATGTAATGTGATAGACTGAGCCGGGTCTATATTTGAACCACCCTTTGTTGTCCTTGAATCGTTGCAGCAGGAGCAGCATGACTACATTTTTTATTCATCATAAAGTTTGGCCAAACAGATGCATTTTTTATAGATTCTACAGTATTATTTTATCCCAGCAATCCAAATGCTTTAATTAAATCCTGCTATAATTTATTTCCAATCCAGCCCGTAAAATCGTCATCCGTAAAGTCCTAGCCGACCAAGAGACCTTTGAACGAGAGACCGCCTCCTTCGAGGTGGAGCTCTCCCACGCGGACGTGGAGGGGATCTGGCAGAAGGATGGCATTCGCGTGAAACCGAACAACCAGTGGCGCGTGAGCACCAACGGGCTCGTCCACAGCCTCACCCTGTCCAACCTCACCCTGGAGGACACGGGCACCATCGCTTTCTCCGCTGAGGGGGCGCGCACCACTGCCAGGCTCACGATCAAAGGTGTGGAAAAGTAAAAATAAGCACGACTGACTGATTACATTTTAGATCTGTTGATTCACACTGTTACTCCGCACTGACAGAGACGCCGGTGTCTATCTTGAGAGCGCTGGCCGATGTCCGTGTGGAGGAGGAATTGCCCGCCACTCTCGAGTGTGAATTCTCCCGGCAAAATGTTGAAGTCAGATGGCTCAAGGTAACACAAACTTGATTGTATTAAAAAAAGTACAAGATTGAAGATAACAGGTTATAAACTCACAAGGAATACTTTTATCTTGTATCTTCTGTGCTACAGAACGGGGCAGAGCTGAAGCCAGGGAAGAACTGTCGGATCTACCCCATGGGCCGAAAGCGGTTCTGTCAGATCCTGCAGTGCTCCTGCGCCGACTCTGGCACCTACACATGTGATACGGGGGAAATTACTACTTCCTGTTCGCTGGAGGTTTATGGTAACTGTCCAGGCAGATATTACCAAACCCTTTGAAACATTGATGTTCATAATGAGTTGTGCAGCCAGTAATTTACCTGGAGCTGAGTGTGTGCTCTGTCTCCATCTAGTGGTTAAAAAGGAAATTATTATTGACATCTTTCTGTGTCCCTGATCTTCATCTGACAGCGCACGAGTTGGAGATAGTGCAGGAGCTGGAGGATATTTACATAAAGGAGGACCAGAATGCCGTGTTCATGTGTGAGGTTTCTCTGGTCGACGTGACGGGAGAGTGGTTCAAGGACGGCCACAAAATCCGGCCCACCAGCACCATCAAGATCCGCACAGAAGGTCCGAATGTGTTTATATTTATTTGCTAAAGCAATTAAGCCATCATTTGTTTTCACAGCTGTCAAATTTTAAATACACGTAAACTTTTAAATTTGGAAAACCTGATTAATTATAGTAACCTTTGACATTTGCTGTGCAAAGAGCAGGCACTCAGGTTACCAGAGGTATCACGAGAGGGGACTGTATTAATTCCCACTCGAGGAAGAGCTCTTAGTCAGTCAGACTTCTCTTTGAAAACATCTAAAGAATGGAATCTGTTGCCAAAGCAGATACAATAAATAAATACTTAATAAATACTAAGAGAAATGGCTTATTGGTAATCAGATATGTGCACATTAGACACCTGACTGCCTATTTGCTACAGTGGTCTCTGTTATTACTTGCTGTGATACGTCTCATATTTTTTGATGTTGCTTATTGTTGTGCATTGCACCTTTCTGAATATTAGTCTGCATAAATTGCTTGTATGTGCATTGTATTTTAATAGTAGGTTGCCATTTTAAAAACTGTCAAGGGACGACAGATGAAAATTAGCCGTTTTATCTAACTCTGGCTCTTTTACAGTCATTTAGCTGTTTAATGACCTGCCAAGTAAAAAATTAAATAAATGAGATATTATTATATTTATCTTTAAAAACAAGGTGCCATAAACTCCAAAAGGTTACCACTGAAATCCAATAGATCCCTTACAAACAAAATACCATTTTCCTACCTATCAATTAAATACAGATTTCCTACTAATCACTGTTGTTCCTCATTGTTCAAACCAATAAAGTTTGTTAATAAAAAAACTAATCCCTAGCAGGACCCCTAGGGGTCAAATAGGGAACTACTAAAAAAGATAAACAGAGCATATTATTAGGTGACAAATAAAAAAAAACAAAACTTTAATTTACCTTAAACAAAGCTGTTGTTGTTTTTGTTTTTCCTCCATCAGGGACCAAACACTTCCTGTTGATGTGCAACGTCACAGCCGAAGATGCCGGTGAAATCCGGTTTGTAGCCAGAGCCCTTGAATCCACCGCTTACCTGGAAGTGGAGGGTGAGATGCTTTTAAAGTTTGTATTTATCTCATTAAAGTTACTAGAAGTTTAATACATATTTATAAATACATTTAAATGTCCGCCCCGTTTTTCATGAATGCAGAACTTCCGGTTTCCATCGTCAAGCCCCTGCGGGATCGCACGGCGCTGGAGAAACATCGCGTGATCCTGGAGTGCACCGTGTCGTCGCCCCGCTGCGGAGCCACCTGGTTCAGGGGCCGGGAGGAGCTGGTGGCCGGGGGCCGGCTGGAGATCCTGGCGGACGGCTGCTCCCATAAGCTGGTGATACAGCAGGTGGTCGTGGAGGACGAGGGCACCTACAGCGTCCAGGTCGGGGAGCACACGTCCGAGGCCAAACTGCTGGTAGAAGGTGAGAGTGATGAGGGATCAGGTACAAATGTGAAATAAGTTTAAGGTTTGATATCCGATCTAATCTAATATCCAGAAGATACATCACTTTCCTCCTATGGTCCAGGGCTGCAGCTCCTCTTCTCAGCCTCTGTCAGAAACCCCTGTATCTTTAAAGGGGTAGTTCACCCAAAAATGGAAAGTCACTCATCTACTCACCACTTTGCTGATGATGATCGAATGTTCTTCAATATTTTTGTTGTTTTATTTATCAAATACAGAATCCGACAACATTTTGACACATAAAATACATAAAGGCTAGATGACATAATGTCCAGGGGTACGTATCATGTCTAAAAGAATTCATAGGACAACAAGGCCCTCATTGAAATGGAATTATTAACCAAGGAATAATTTAAAAAGTCCAGTTCTTGGAGCCAGTCATTGATGTCAATACAGTCTTTCATCTCAATTTTAAAAACATAGAAGATGGTTTTCCTACACGAGAGGAAAGAAACTAACAAAGCATCGTGTCTCTCCTTTGGTTTTATGGTTTGTATAAAATGTTCCTTTGTTTCCCTCCATGCCGCTGCAGCCCAGGCTCTCGTGATGGTCAAAGAGCTCGAGGACCTGGAGGTGACCGAGCCCGAGCCGGCGACCTTCCAGTGCGAGGTGTCATTGGCCATAAGCAAGCCCCCCATCTGGACTCTGAACGGGGAGCCCCTCCACTCGGGCCCCGCCGTCCGGCTGGAGAACCACGGGACGGTTCACAAGCTCACCCTGAGGAGCACCAGCGTGGACATGAGCGGGACGGTGAAGTTCACCACGGGCAAGGCCAGGAGCAGCGCCACGCTCAGGGTCGTGGAGGAGTAGAGGAGCGAGAAGGAGAAACGAAAGTGACTCAGAAAGAAAGGGAAGGAACGTAACGCAAAAAAATGGAAAATGCTTTTGTCCCATTGGACTTTCTTCAAATGCATTTGTTGTGATTGGATCTCCTTTCCAATTTCAAATTAAGGGTACTCGTTGAAGCTGGGCTGGGACGGAATTGAGCATTTTAGTTTCTTCAGTCCAGTTATTCCTTTTTTTATATAGTGTGGATGATATTTATTTTCCTAGTTGACTTTACTTTGTCCTATTCTGATAAAAAACCCTCAAAATAAAATATCAAGCAAAATGAAACATATCCCACAAACTCTCACTTCCCGATGGTGCAAACAGAATGTTGTTATAGTATTTTTATAAAGTGCTGCTGCACATATACGTCATGCATGTTGTTTTTTGTGTCCATTTTTTACATTTTAATATTTCTTGCCACTGAGATTCAATGTAAAAATCGTCTATCCCCAACCCAAGAAATATCAACGCATGTTCAGCTTTGTATGAAAATGCTTTACTGGTATCACAAAAATCCAAAATCCGTAAATGAGACCAACACATCAGAATATAAAACTCTTGAAAATGCATCACGTCAAAAAGTGCAAATGTGCTCGAGGACCATTTCGCAATAAATAACAATATTTACATCCTCACAGTTTAAAACTCACACACACACACACACACACGCAGGCACACACTTTGAGGTTCAGCTGCTGGGAAGGAAAGGTATCGCACGAGAACAAATGAAAAGCGAAGATCCTCCCAGCAGCAGCGTGGCGGTCACTGGTCTTACTGGTGGAGGAGGCTCAGCTGTAGGTCACTTGTGGACAGTGGTTCAAAGTTTAGTGGTTTTAAAGCTGCTCTCGGAGAGAAGGTGTGCTGGTGGCTCCAGATACAAGCAGAAAGAAAATTAAACTTTTAAAAGGAGCGCTTCACATGTATCAGTATGAAAACAGTCACTTGGATTCACAGCAGTTACAATGGCTTTTATAGAGATAAAACTATTGGTTATTTAATTGATTAACCAATCGACAGAATATTAAAAAGCAAATTTTTGTAACTAAACCGTTGGATGGAAATACAAATAAGAGCATTTGCTGCATTTCTGATTCATAGATCAGGAGATAATCTAGTTTTTGCTGTGTCAGTGGTAGTCCACCGTTACTTCTGTGAATCCAACGCCTCACAGTGGTGTCACGGGGTAATGACACCCTGGAGAACACAAGTGACAGATTAAAACTACTGTAGGATTTTAAAAAATAAGATTTTCAGAGGGAGTAATATTTGCTCTTCAATCTCAAACTTCCTGATAAGCAGAGAAATTGACAGCAGCTTTTTTTTTAGTCACGTGAATCTGAGGTGTGGCTTCACTTCACTGCATGATACTGTGCATCACTCACTGAGTCTCAGGACTCCATCGTCTCTGAGGGCTTGAAAAATACAGTTCGCTGCTACTAATGAAGCTTTAACTCTTTGGTCTGACACGATAATAGAGGTCGCCTGAGAGTTTGGCTCCGGGGATCACAGTACTGTGCAGGCACCGGAGCGAGGCCCTCTGGCTCCAGAGGGCGTCGATTTCTGCTGTGCTCCACTTCTGTTTGTTCCTGGGTTGCCGCTCCCGCTGGTGTCAGGGGACAGAGGCTCTGCCGTGTCCCCGCTGACTGGGCCCTCTGCTGGGGTTTGGTCCTGCTTGGATCTGGAGAAGGATAGGCGCCTGAAGATGGAGAGCTGAATGGAGGAGGAGGAGGAGAAGGAGGAGGAGAGAGGAAGTTAATCTGCTAACAGCTCGTATGTGTTTAGACTTACCTCGGCTTTAACACATTCCTTTCGTTCCCTTGTTCAGCTCAGAATTGATCCCTTTTAGTGTAAACATTTTTGAAATAATAACCTTACTGCAAAAGTGAGCAGTGTGGTGACCGTTCCTCGCCTTAAATTCCTTACATGTGCATGCAAAGGTTGCGTGCAGGAGCCGCATATAATTTTTAAAACACCCACAATCATCCTAAACCTGCTCTGTACTTACCCACCTGTCTAATATCATGTTTGTAACCTTCTCTGTCATTAGACGTATGGATTATGCTGCTGTTTTGAGTATTTTAGGAAATATAATAATCTTCTTACATATAAACTAAACTTCAAAGTAATAAGTATCCTTCCTATAAGGCAATCGTTATTTAAAATGTAATGCAACATTTCCAGTGATGTAAGTGTTATGTAAACTCCGACGTAACACAGACGACTTCTTGTTTCTACCTTTTTGTTGGAGCCCGATTGGCTCTTTGAGTTGCTGTCTGCCGTCCCATTGGCTGGTTTGGTGATGTCGCCTGACTTCTCTTCACCGGTGGTTTCAGGCTCCTCAGTGATTTGAGCTGCTGATGAGAGGAGCGTTGACCGTCTGTTTTTACAACCATCTGCATTTCCAGTTTTTTAACTTCACTATTAACACTTATCTCCTAACCCCAACCAGTTAACTCAAAGAGATTAATGTACACATATACTAAAACCACGAAACAGAAGACGCTATTCAAAGGTGGAAAACTATAGTAAAGTCACCTTTCTGCTCTCTATCAGGCACAGCTTCTTCTATGAGCTTGTCCGATTTCTGTAAAGAACGGACATGTTACATGTTAACACCGACAATAATCACAAATCAATATCATGCACTTGATTTAATAATTCTGTGAACCTACGGGAATCTGAGTCTCCTCTGCGGATTTCTCCGTCAGATCCTCCAAACTCTGCGACGACTGCTCCTCTGTCTCGGCCGACGTATCGTCCTCCTCTTCCTCTTCTACCTCCTCTTCCTCTTCATCTTGAACATTTCCCTCGTCCACCTCTTCTTCCTCGTCTTCCTCCTCCTCTCCTTTGCTCCGCGTTTTGAATGGATTACTCAAATCCTACCAAGAGTAAGAGAATTGAAGACATGAGGACGGGAATCAAAGCTCACTGCAATCAAATCTCTTTGATATCTAGTGTTGTGGCATTTTTAACTATAATAACCACTTGATGCTATCATTTCCCAGATCTGCAAGTGGAGACAAATGCTGGGCAGCTCTATCTACATTGTTTAATCAAGGGTGGAGGAGCATGGGCATAAATCTTGATCTAGATGTTGTTTATGCAGTAAATTAAAACTCCTGCAGTGCTGAATAAAGAAAAATATGTTGACAAGCAGCTCTGATAATCTGGACTACATCAGGGGATGATGGGAAGGGATTACAGTTGGGATTACAAACACAGGGACAATGACGTGAGAGGAAGAAGAAAACAAGCCCCACCTCCCCCTGAAAGCAGCCAATCAAACACAAACACACACACAACAAACCAGGTTAATAGAGAGAATAAGCATCAAATGACAAATGAGTGCATTGATTTCTCAGATCAATTATTTCTTGGTAAGATATCTGATTTGAACTTCTCTGTAATGAGGATTTGCTGCTTTTCTGCTTTATGTCGTAAACGGAACATTTCTGGGATGTAAACTCTTATTTCTACTACTGTATTATTATTAATATAAATTTTACCACCATTCCATAAAAAATAGAATAGAAAAAAAATATGAAGCAATACAAATAACAAACCCTAAACCTGATCAGTACTCACATTCCAATTGTACTTTTTAGTTTAGTGGATTGTTGAGCCCGAGGAACTTGAGATAAGAGCAGAACCAAATACAATATCATGATATCAGAAAAAGATTGAAGCCCAATTATTTTAATTAAAACAAAACTATTTTTGGAATCTCAATTTTCAATTCCCTCAACGCTGTGAAGATGTTTCTGACTTTGGGGTGAATCTTCAATCAGTGGAAATAAAACCTCTGGAATCTGAGTTTGTGTTTCAGTCACGTGTTCTTACAACCTCTCACCTAACTGCAACCACTCCCATCTCCTTTTGACTTTCGGATATTAATAAAAAACAAAAAACAAAAACAACTTAACTCAAATGAAACAGACATTTATTCCAAAGACAGAAATGAATGAAAAAGAGACAAATAAAGAAGAGAGAGGTTTCGCGTAAATGTGTAAAATCTTTTTCTTTGCCAAAGATCAAGGCACGGTGTGTGAGGAATCACTGTTTCAGAGACTGAATCAAATATAACGAACAAAAACAAAATGCTTCCAAAGACAAGTAAACAAAGCATTTACAAGCAAACACACAAGACACATTTGATCACTTTCAAAGACAGAGATAGAAATGCATTTTTTTTAAGAAATGAATGGAGATAATGAAATAGAAAGAAATGTTAGCAGAAAGGCAAAGTGTGTGAGAAGTGACAGCTGCAGCAGAAAGCCCAGGGATGTGGTGACGCTCTTGTTGGACACTAACTCTAAAAACGCCTCAAGCTCTCTGGGGAAGAAATGTGTTCTCTGGCCCCTGATTCCAATGTTCCAAAGTCAGTTTCACTTCCCAGGCACCGAGAAACCATTTCAGGACTTGAGCTGAAATTACTAGATGATAAAACTTTTAGGCAATTGTGAGAAAGCTTATTGGCAAAAATGTTTATGTTAAAAAAATTTTAAGCCAAAAAAAAAAGATTTCTACTATCCATATTTCATGGAATAATGGAATAACTAATTTCTGGCATTTTATAGATAAACATCAACCAATTTATCAATTAATGAAGAAAATACTTGTCAGTGGCTGCAGCCTTGTAGTACTTTATGGATTAATACTGACTTCATCAAGGTTTTCTGTGTTTTCTGAAATACTACTAATGCCATTTGATAAAACACAACTTTACAACAGTTATATTACACTAAGGGCTGTGTTATAATAACTCGGGGGTTAAAACTACAGATTGTCTCCACTGGGCCAGGACTTAAGATGGAGGATTGATCATATTTTCTATTGTACATTTCTGATGAACATTAATCTGAAAAAATAATTGAAAGGTTTATTAAATATAAAATGATGAGTTTAAAGCTCCGGGTTATTTTAGGTTGAGGTACTGAGGCAGAACATCGCCCCAAAACTCCTCCTCCTCCCCGGCTGCATCACCTTTGCCCCCTGACCTGGGTTTACTTGTAGATTTTGCACTTTTGACTTTTTTGACCTCTTCCTCCTCCTCCTCCTCCTCCTCTTCTTCTTCCTCCTCCTCCTCCTCCTCTTCTTCCTCCTCCTCCTCATCTTCACTATCATCCTCATCCTCTTTTTCTTCCCCCTCCTCTTCTTCCTCCTCCTCCTCCTCCTCTTCACTCTCTTTTTCTTCTTCCTCCTCTTCCTCCTCCTCTTCTTCTTCTTCCTCCTCCTCCTCCTCACTCTCTTTTGCCTCCTCCTCCATCTCTTCCTCAGCACTCTCTTCCTCTTCCTCCTCACTATCACCATCTTCCTCTTCGTCATTGTCTTTGTCACTTTCTGCCTCATTTTCGCTCTCTTCTTCCTCACTACTCTCCTCCTCTTCCTCCTCTGCACTACTCTCCTTCTCCCCCTCGTCCTCCTCCTCTTTTCCCTCATCCTCACTCTCTTCCTCACTCGCACTCTCTACCTCACTCTCTTCTCTGTCTTCTGATGACTTTAAAGATTCACTTTCATCCTCCTCTTCTTCTTCAACCTCGCTTTCTAAATCCCCCTCTTCTTCTGCTTCACCTTCCTCCTCCTCGTTTTCACTCTCTCCTCCCTTGCTTTCCGTCTCCTGACTTGATGCTTCCTCGTCTTCCTCCTCATCCTCTACATCACCTCCTTTGCTGTCTTTCTCTTCAGTCTCATCTTCACTTTCACTCCCTCCTGCCTCTTCCTCCTCCTCCTCTTCCTCAGCAGCACTCTCGTCTTCCGCCTCATCCCTGCTTGTTTCCGATTCATCTTCGGGTTGAAGAGTGTCACTTTCTTCTTCATTTTCTTCAACTGCTGTGACTTTCTCGGTACTCTGGCTCTCCTCCTCCTCTTCTTCACTTATGTCTTCACTTGTTCTCTGCCCCTTCTCATCTTCATCCTCCTCCTCCTCCTGTTTGACTGTTGCAGAGTTTGTCTGCTCGTCGCTCTCCTCCTTACTTTCATCCTGGCTCGTCCCCTTCTCGTCCTGACTCGTCCCCTCCTCAGGACTCTCAGACACGGGTATAATGTTGATGTTGACCGCGGATTTGTGGCTCAAATCGGCAGATTGATCACTTCTTGATTTCCTGTCACTGTCTTTCAGGACACCTTGGCTGCTCTCAGATGATGATAGCGAGCTAAACTGGCCTCTGGACGCCACCTCATGTGCTAACACTGCTCCGGCTGCGAGTGAGGTGGTCGCAGCGAGCAGACCGAGAGCTGGCGACTCTGACTGAGCCTCTTGTTTGTTTTTCTCATTCTTAGATTTTTTGGACAATTCGGGGACCTCTTTAGCTTTGGGGCGCCCTTTCGTCCCGGAAACCAGTTGAACACTTTTCGTGCTTTCCTCTTCCATGGCGTCCCTCAGGTGAAATCCAGACAAGTCCTTACGTCTGTGTTTATTCTGCAAACCAACTCCCGCTTGATGACTCTGCACGATTATCGGTTTGCTTTTTAAAGGTTTCGGCTGCGCTTGCTTACCTTTGGCCACAGAGCCAACACCTGAAGCTATCTCTTTTGATTCAGGACTTTGCTTTGACCCCAGAACCTGCTTCCTGCCAACCTCTATCATCTTGCTTTCACCCTGCGCTGACCTGGGTCGCTGCTTAGATGCTGCCTTCCCGCTGACCCCTACATTCAGGAGTTTGTTTTTACTGGGTCTCCTCTCCAGCTCCCCCATCACATTCTCTTTATTCGGGTTTGCTGTCTTCTGTCTCTGCGAACCACTGCGGCTCCTCACGAGCTCTGAGGGCAATGCCTGGCAAGGAGAGACAGTCTCGCTCCTACGAGATGGGGGAGTCGAAGAGAAACTGCTCTGCTTCGAGAGGTTTCTCTTCTTCGTTAGGTTTTCTTTCTGTCCTGCAGTGGTAATACCATGCTTACCCTTCCTCTATCCCCCAGCACGAGAAAGCAAAAAAAGGATGGAAAAAGAGGCATGCATTAGAGAGAGAGAGAAAGAGACATGCAGATAAATCAAAAGACAGGAAATCAGATATTAATGAGCAAGAAAAAAAACTGAAGAAGAGAGAAGTCGAAGCAGTGTGTGTGATATGCTGATATAGGTGGATGATTTTATATGCTGAAGTCGAACAGGGGAAAAACTGAAATGATTATGTATGTTTCTGTCTAATTTACAATGTTTGTGTAGATGTATAGACGCAAAACATTTAACAGCTTTTGGAGTATTTTATAAAAGACTATTATGATGACTGTTTTAACTTCATATTAACGGCGATATATATACTTGTCAAAAGACGAATTGATGAACTGTGTGCTGTTTTAAGAACTGGAAGAAACCACAGATTCAGCTTGATGAAGGAAAACAAGCCGCATGTGGAAGAAACTTTATGATAGATTTAAATGTCACAACTCTTTCATTACAAAGTGTAAGGGATTGTTTGCCTCTTTCCTGTTTATATTAGGAAACAAATATGACAGATGATAAGTGTATGACAGAATAAGCGTGTGAGTTACCTTCTGGACTGGAGACAGAGTGAGTGTTTTATCACCGGGGTCCATCTTCATCACATGAGTCTATCAGGAGGGAGGAAAAGAGCAGAAATTATTGAAAAGAATCAACGGAACTATCATTGAGGTCAAAGGTCACATACAGGACAGCTACGGGGATCATCTCATTTCTCACCATGTTGAGGAAGTCTGTGGTTTCTCCCAGACCTTTAACGCTGTCGGTGTCGGTCAGGCTCTCCACGAGGCTGTCTGTATCGCCCCCTGTCTGCCCTGACGTGACAGGAAAAAAAGCATGCCATGTTAGTGTAAAGGTCAAATTTTCACGCCGGATGTTTTCCTGATTCTCCCCGAGTGTCAAGAATTGAATTTAAATCTTTTATGGTTATGAGATGGAGGATTAGGAGGTGGCGGTGAGGTAGGTACCCTGGAGGTTTGACCCTGTGCTCCCGTGTCGGTGAGCGCCGTTGAGCACCTTTCTGTGGGTGAGCTCGGGCGGAGGCAGTCTGGGCGGAATGGTGTGGCTGGAGACGGGAAGCGGTGGCTGGAGGTAGCCGGGTGTCATGGCGGGCAGAGTGCGAAACATGGTACCAAACTGTTCTGGAGATCTCTCCTACAGGGAAACGTCGGTAAAGCATTTGAGTAAGCAGGAGTCACATGGTAATATATGTAGAAAGATATATTCTGCCTTGTATCAAAATTAGGGTAACTAGAATCCTGTTTGTCCAGCATCAGCACTGCTTTTGGAATTATAACTTGTTTTATCTACGGAATGAATCCTGCCTCCCTGCCCTCACCCTCTCCCTCCGGCGAACCCGAGCAGAGAGGCTCCTCTGCAGGGTGGAGGAGTCGCCCGTGTCCCCCAGGAGCTCCACGTACGGCCTCTCCAGGTAAACCTCCGTCACGTCGTCCTCCTCCAGCGTCACATCGCTGCAGGTCTGATCCCTCGGCTGAGCCAACACCACCATGTGACAGCCGCCGCACACGGCCTGGACACGTGTAGAAATAATATAGGTCACGATTTGTGGGATTTTCTTTATCCGTCACAAAATGTAATACATACCATGTGTTTTCTTTTTAACATATAAGCTAATTATTCAATATAAAGTAAAAACACCTACTGCCTGGACGTTGTACTTGAGGAAACGTGGACAGAGGGTTGGTTTGAACTGGTTGGTAAAGTTTTCTTCTCCGAGGCCCAGTTTACCGTGTCTGCCATCTCCAAATGTGTAGAGCAAACCCCCATCTGCAAATAAACATAACATCAGCATCTCTAGTCAGTGTAGAACTTTGATCAGAAGAGTGGGATTCAATGAGAAAATCAGAGGCTACATAATAAAAACAGGCAGCATTTACCAGTGACCAGTGCAGTGTGATTCTCCCCGCAGGCCACCTGATGGACCCGTCCCTTCCTGAAGTGTTCAACCAAACGCGGCGTCCGGCACTCGAATGTGAACGTCCCATGACCGAGCTGTCCAAACTGACCGAGGCCGAACGTGTACACGTCTTCCTCTAGAGGAGATGGGAGAAGCAATAAAGCATGACCTTAAACAAATTTGTGTTTCCAGTTAATTTGAACCTTAAAGAATGAATGCACCAAAGCAATCTAAATGATCCACTGTCTTAAGCTCCACTCATCCGTGTTGGCCGTTACCTGTTAGCGCCACAGTGTGTCCACCCCCACAGGCCACCTGTGTCACCGGCTCCTTGATGCTCTTCACCACCTGGGGGACTCGGTGTCCGGGCAGCTGGCCGGTGCCCAGGCCCAGTTTGCCGCTGTCCCGCTCTCCAAACGTGTAGAGGTCTCCGTCAACTGAGATGTAGGGGGAAATACTTCTTACACAGCTGAAACTTTAAGTTGGCACTTTTCTTCAAATATTTTAAATGTATGTATTTAGTAAAAGGTTAAGATATAATTTACAACACAATTGAATTTGTAAATTCCTGGAGATGTTTCTTTCTGACATATAAATCGGTTGATCTTACAACCCACTCGTCCCTTTTCCTATACATTTCCTTCGCTGAATCGTGATGACCCTTGACCCTCTGTCTCTGCTCACCCGTCACTAAGGCAGAGTGGTAGTATCCGCAGGACACCCAGCTGATCGGTTCTCCCACGCTGACTTCCTGCGGCGAGGTGGCGTGACTCTCCTTCCCCAAACCGATCTGGCCCTCAGCGTTGTCCCCCCACATGAAGAGTTTACCACTTTCTGTGAGGGGCAGGAGGGTAATTTAGTTCATTAAAGATCATTTACCAACAAAACATACTATATGTATGAGTTGGGATGTCAGTCTTTCCTAATATGTGATATATATTGAGCAGTAAGGACATATGGATTATGATTGACACATGTACTGACACTGAGTCCCACGGCTGTGAATGCAAAGTGCAAACATTTCTAATAACAGTCCACAGTAAAAATGCAAATGACATTTTACATGAGCTGAGGTGTCAGTGGTCGAGTCTCACCTGTGAGAGCAGCCGAGGTGTTTGAACCCGCAGCGAGCATTTTCATTGGTCCGCGCGAATCGAGGAAATGGACCCGCTGAAACGCCGTCCTCTCCTCGCAGTCGCCGAGCCCCAGCTGACCCTCGCTGTTCCCGCCTGAGGTGTACACTTTCCCCTGAGCTGCAGGGGAAACACAACATAATCTATACAAATGACACGACACAGGTAGGTTTTTTTAATTGTTTTTAAGAGAATCTTTAACTGAACCACTGACCGGTGCAGATGAGGGTGTGGTTTCTTCCACAGGCCACATGCTGGACTTTCTCAGACTTCAGAGCTGAAAGAATTTGAATCATATTATGAGAAACAGTTCTGTATCTATTTTTTAACGGCATTATCATTTTTAGTTATGCGCTTGACAGCTGATCTGGGAAACTTCTCAAAATCTTAACTCAAGGCCCTCTTACTAGATTTGTCCCAGTGCTTTCAATCATGCCATGGAGTGTGAAACTAGTTATTCAAGCCTACTTTACCCTGTAATATTTATTTTTACCAGTAGAGCACCGCAATCTCTCATGCTCCCTCGGCCTCTAGATTAGAGAAGATTACAGAGCCCCCTGGATTATTATTATTAGTATTATACACTAGCTTCCCTTCAGTAGGACTCTCACAGTTCAAAAAAGACTGGATGTAAAATGAGTCTCTATTCGTCACTACATGCTCCATCCATGCGTTTACTTTACCGATAGACATTTCATGTTCCTAATTCTAATTATATCTTAGGCAATAAGAATAAAAGATCTTCACATATCATACCAGCTGGCTAAGATGTAAGAAATTCGAACGACCACCTACTAAATATATTATTATATAGACATGCATCATTATGCAGATATTATTTCCCTTCAGATTTTTAGTCAAGAGCTCCAGAGGCACCTTCTCCTCTGAGTGACTCCCTCCTCATGGCTCTTTGGGGAGGTTGAAATCAGCTGCCAGTGGCAACACACTACACACACTAAGTTGAAGTAATGAATAAGGAATAAGGAATAAGGGCGATTTAAAGACCGACCTTTGACACACGTCGGCTTGTTCACAGTCAGTTTGGATCCCAGACCGAGTTGGCCCCAGTTGTTGCTGCCGAACATGAAGAGTTTCCCATTTTCTGCAGAGACGAAAAAGACGGAACAATCTGAAACAGCTCGGCCCACGAATAAAATCTTTGATTGTTTTATGGTAAGCACTAGAAAATGTCCTACTCAATAAAAGTCAAGTAATAACTAGTATTAGGTTAAATTTAAATATTGCAAACATTTGAAACACTTTTCCGACACAGTTTGAACCCTTAAAGCGTCTCTTACCCGTTATTAAGGCGGTGTGTTCGTCCCCACAGGCGATTTTGCGTGGGATGTCGTTTTTAAGCCAGAATTTACTGGGGACGTTATCAGCGAATTTACTCTTCCCAAAAGTAAAAACTGCTCCCGACTCTGTGAAAAGGGAAAACAGGTGAAGAGGAAGAAGGCTCCAAATATTGATCAATCCATCACATATCCATAAAAACATCAGAAAACAGTGAGAACTGCCCAAGTCGGCAGATTAAAGTATCTAATCAACAGTGGAATACCTCGAAAGCAAATAGTAAACAATTCAGGTTTGTGCATTTTTGCTTGAATATGACTTTAGACAATTAGAATAGTTACTAATGGATCAAGCTCCTGACTGTACCAACCAATTAATTAAGGATGAATGGAGGATTGTGAATGAAGTCAGTGGATAAAGAATTATATATACAGAATGCTCTGTAGGAAGCGTTGTGTAGAACTTGTGTATACTTCAGCAAGTAAACTTGTGATTATATCGTGTTATTTGACAAATAACACCCAAACCCAACATTACCTTTAGATAAAGGTAAGTAGAAGTGTGATGATACTGTAACATGGCATCGGGAAAACGTATTAGTTTTGAGCACATTGCGAAATGAAGGTTTTCCCCTTAACGTTTTCTTTAACTGTGGAGGAGCAGGCAACGGTTAATTTAGAAATAGCAACAACAGCAAAATACTCAACACAATAAAGAAGCTGGGTGACAAACAACCGAGAGACTGAATAGGGGGCGAGGGAGTAGTTTACGGTCGGTTAGCCCGTTAGCTACAGCAGAAGCTAACCACTGCATGTCGGTGATTAGCCGAGTGCTGACGCTAAGTGAGGGCTTTTTGTATTCTACACGTTTCGCTACGAGCCCGAGCGAGAGTCCGGTACAGAGAAGAGGATCGTTCCTGACCTGGTATCTCGTCCTCGGCCTCCCCCGCCATCTCTGCTGGCCTTTAATCCGCTTTGCTCGGTATCCCGGGCGCGTTGGTGCCCCTCTTGTTTTCGACTCCCGACAACCCGGAAATGCACAAAACGTCTCCTAGGTTACGACGCAGGCCACGTGACCCTTGAAGGGATGAGGCGTATTATTTTGATCTTACCGTTACATTATTCATAGATGGATGCTGTGATGGGAGTTTGTTCATTGGGCTAAATTAATGATTTTATATCCGATTGCACCTAGAAGAAAAGCCTCTGGATTAGTACTTAATCATTCTACTCCACAAGATACGTTAGTTTATAACTTATATTTTAATACTTTAGTTTCATGCTCAATTGCTACACTTGTGGTTCTCAAATATTTCATCACGGAATCTATCAAGTGAAAGAACTTCATAGCCAGCAACTGCTGTATGGAACTGTGCACAACAGTCTAGAATCCTATTCGTGCACCTTATTAAAGCTTTAATGCTTTCTCAAAATTCAGACCTTTTACTTACTACCAAAATTACAATAAGTTTTTGTCACCACGTTTTATTGACACCCCAATATTAGCTATAACACTGGTGACAGTGGCATGATTCAAATGTTAATATTTCCCTTCTAACAGTTCAGGATTTTTAAATTAAAGCTGCATTTACAAATTGTGCGTTTAATATGCCAACCTTCCCCAGTATGAGAACACAGGAATTATTGCTCTATATCCAACATCACTGATGCTTATTATAAACCTAGATTGAACAAATCAAGTGAACACAGGACATAGAATGGCTGTAACATTTAAAGTTTTATTTATGATCAGAGTGATCAGAACAAATGACGGAACAAATGGTCAAACACAACACCGATGTCATCGTCATTTAATACTCCTCTCCTTCATCCTCCTCGCCAACACTGTCGGCTCCGACCTCTTCGTAATCCTTCTCCAGGGCGGCCATGTCCTCTCTGGCCTCAGAGAACTCTCCCTCCTCCATGCCCTCTCCGACGTACCAGTGGACGAAGGCCCTCTTGGCATACATGAGGTCGAACTTGTGGTCCAGGCGAGCCCAGGCCTCTGCGATGGCGGTGGTGTTGCTCAGCATGCACACGGCCCTCTGCACCTTGGCCAGGTCTCCACCGGGAACCACCGTGGGGGGCTGGTAATTGATGCCCACCTTGAAGCCTGTGGGACACCAGTCCACAAACTGGATGGTACGCTTGGTCTTGATGGTGGCGATGGCAGAGTTGACATCTTTGGGCACCACGTCTCCACGGTAAAGGAGGCAGCAGGCCATGTACTTGCCATGACGAGGGTCGCATTTCACCATCTGATTGGCTGGCTCGAAGCAGGCGTTTGTGATGTCAGCCACTGACAGCTGCTCGTGATAGGCCTTCTCTGCAGAGATAACTGGGGCGTAGGTGGCCAGAGGGAAGTGGATACGAGGGTAGGGCACCAAGTTGGTCTGGAACTCTGTCAGGTCGACGTTCAGGGCGCCATCGAAACGCAGGGAGGCAGTGATGGAGGAGACGATCTGTCCAATCAGCCTGTTGAGGTTGGTGTAGGAAGGGCGCTCAATGTCCAGGTTCCTGCGGCAGATATCATAGATGGCCTCATTGTCTACCATGAAGGCGCAGTCAGAGTGCTCCAGGGTGGTGTGGGTGGTCAGGATGGAGTTGTAGGGCTCCACCACGGCAGTGGACACCTGAGGAGCTGGGTAAACTGCAAACTCAAGCTTGGACTTTTTGCCATAGTCGACAGAGAGACGCTCCATCAGCAGAGAGGTGAAGCCTGAACCGGTTCCTCCTCCAAAGGAGTGGAAGATGAGGAATCCCTGGAGTCCTGTGCACTGGTCAGCCTGCAGGGAAACATGGTTGTTAAACACACGCGATTTCTGAATTGAAAACGGTGCACATTTAACACTGGGGATTAGCTCACCAGTTTACGGGTCCTGTCCAGAACCAGGTCGATGATCTCCTTTCCAACAGTGTAGTGACCACGAGCGTAGTTATTGGCTGCATCCTCCTTTCCAGTGATCAGCTGCTCAGGGTGGAAGAGCTGGCGGTAGGTACCAGTTCGTACTTCATCTGAGAACCAACAAGAAAAAAAATACTTCAGTCTTGCTCAGTTGTTTGTAGTTGTAATTGAGCTGCTGTGTTTAAACAAATTACTTAACAGGAAAATAATTCAATGAGATCCTGAATTACTTATACTCATTAAAGCTCTAGTAAAAGGTCTTCCTTTGTTCAGTTGCTTACCGATGACAGTTGGCTCCAGGTCCACAAAGACAGCTCTGGGAACATGTTTGCCAGCTCCAGTCTCGCTAAAGAAAGTGTTGAAGGAGTCGTCGCCTCCGCCCATGTTTTTGCCGCTAGGCATCTGACCATCAGGCTGGATACCATGCTCAAGACAGTACAGCTCCCAGCAGGCATTTCCCATCTGGGTTCCGGCTTGGCCGACATGGATAGAGATACATTCACGCTGCAGAGACAAAGGGGGAAACAAAGGTCATTCCCCAGCTCAAATCCGGTGTAATAACTGCTGATATGCACATGAACCTGCAGCATGACCCACTTCACATTCAGGCTGCGCTTAAAATGATTGACATCTTTTCCTATGGGGCACTGACCGGCCCAGATCAATCAGCAGCTGCACCGTTTTTACACCTTTGTTCCAGAGGAAGCGACGCCCTTTTCATCAAGGAACATTAATACGATTTCAGGAGGTTTTTTATAAAGGTCTGAAAAGAAAAATATAAAACTGCAATAGAAAAATTTAATGAAATTAAATATATAAAATTTGTATTAATGTTATAAATTAGTGTTATATACATTCACCTTTCAAGTAAGTAAGTGGCACAGTTTGATTGTATGAGCAAGTAAAAATCTGTTTTGTGCATAAGAAAAACGTTTGTACATATACAAATACGTGCAACACTATGATTTTATTGATATGACATGAAATAAAACTCGATCAGATCTTTTGTACCCATATAGCCCATCCCCACCACATGCTCCCCTTCATGATGGGAAGGGGAGGGCGAGGTAAGGGGCTATTCAGCTGCATCGCGCATCTTCACCAGTAGGTGTCCCCAAAAGAGACACGCCCAATGTTTAATTAATCCGATAAAGCAAAATCTGAAAACGTTTTAAAATCCACTGGCTCTGATTTTATACCATCAGGACATTTCAAACTTCAGCCAGCACTGAGGGGTATATACGAGTCGTATTGATTTGATGTAACTGCGATGTATAACGTTTTAATATCGAGATGTCTTTAGTTATTAAACTGTCATTTTTTTGGAAAACCCGAAGTCTAAGATTTCTTGAAGACCTGATGAATAATAACGCATGCTGAGTCACATGGCAGGTTGTTGCAGACCTGTGGCGTGATCCGCTTTCCCATCCCCCCCTCCGCCACCCTCCCTGCATAGCAGATTATCCCCCAAAAAAAGAAAAGAAGGAAAGAATAGGGAAAAAAGGAAAAGGAAGTAAAGTGTAAAAAAAAAAACTGGAGGTCATCCCGAACTGAAATGGAGACAAAGCCCGACCTAAAGTGCGACATTCGCGGACAGGGCGTTATCCGATGGCGGCCTCGCTGGACAAATGCGCATCAACTCCCACTCCCCAACAATGCGCCGCACGGGCGCAGCATCTTCTAGGTTATTTTCAGGTCGTCATCCTCCAAAAAAAAAAAAAAAAAAACACGTCGGGCGCGTCGGGAATTTCACCGTTATTCAACCAGCCTCGGTGTGGTTGAGTTAATCCGACACTTCGTCAGTTGTCTGGCCTCGTTCGACGTGACACCATTTTGTCCGCGCACAATAGGACCGTTACCAGTTCAACGGTTTTCCCCTTCGCATCGCAGAACCTTTTTACAACGTGTAAAAACGTACAGAGACATTTAGTCATTTCGTCGTGCGATCGCCTATCGTCGAGGTTCCGTCTTTCTCTACAACACCGTGCCTGTCAGGATGACGTTAAGCCGCCGCGTTGAGCCTTTTCCCCCGAAGTGTTTCAACAATGAGAACTCACCATTTTGACTGAGTGTGTGGCTCCTTCTCTCCGACGTGAGGATCAGGTTGTGAAGGATGGCTGCACTGAAGGGCGATGCGCGGGTTCCTGTAATATATAGATATTCAGAGGGCGGAGCCAGAGTGGCGGTAAGAGCTTTTTCCTTGGGCGGGAGCGAGGCGGAAGTGACGTCGAGCCAGTGTTGCGTTCAGGTGCAGCACCGCACAGAATGTAATGCGATGACATGCAACAAATTTAGAGCAATTATTTATGAGGGGAAATGTATTTATTCACAGCGATATCATTTATTCCCAGCTCTGTGCACAGCCCCTCTATTGCATTCCGTAGCCACATGGCATCATCAATAAAGAAGGAAAAACAGGTTCCACAGTCTCAAGGTTTTTCTTACAGAAAATACACGAGTTTTCTTTCCAATTTAATCTTTTGTGCAAAAAATTCTGGGTTGGGTAAATGTCGCTCAAAATGTTGACTGTTACTCCTGAAAGAACAAAGGAATATTGCAGCACGTGACAATAATTATTTTTTTATTTTCTTGCAAATATGTTTCAGACAGTAAACCTAAAAAGGCCTCATACAGTGTTGAAACAGAAGAATTGGATTGTCACATATAGGATATTCCTTAAGAGATAAATTAATTAATTGAAGCAAAAACAAAGGGAGAATAGAAAGAGGACTCAAGTGTTGGATATCAAATTCATATAAATACTTTAAAGGTGTTGCAAGCAGCCATTGTTTTGATGGCTGTGTTGTTTTCAGAGACGGAACCTGTCCACACGTACGGGTCCATTACTTTCAATAATTCACAGACTTGGGGGGGTTTATTGGTGAACTTACATTTGTGGATGTGGAGCTTGGCAAGAAATAAGTTCAAATGAATGGTTAAATAAAAGCCATCCTGTTATATTACTGTAATAATTGGTAACCAAATACAAGATCGTTCAGTTATGAAATTGTGAATATCCTTCTATTGCTTATGCTTAAATTTGCAAGACTAGAACAGATGGGAGCAGGTTTCAGGTTACGGTTCACAGAAAGATCAGTTTACGTCTCTGTCACTCCAAATCTTTCATGATGAATCAGCATAAATGACACTGCATTAACCTTGTGTGTGAGGAGGTACCTTTGTGGCTAGGAACGAATGTTCTTCCAGTCAATATCATAATCAAAGTTGCACCAATTTAAAACATTTTGTGACGGTATTCAATATCGAGATTGTAAATTACTCATTTCGTTATCCTAGTTTTTGAAAAAGATATTCCAATATCACACCCAAATTACATGTTGGGCCACATTTGTGTTAATTTCTAATAAAGATGATCATTCAGTTTGAACAATATTGTATTTATATGTTCCATATATATACATGTGTATACACACATTCAGAAGGGGAGATGCATTGTGAGGAGCAGTGGGGCATGTTCCTCTGCTTCACTGAGACAAGAACCCTTTTTGTCTACTTTGACTACGGGGGAATTTGCTTGGAATGTAAAATGTAACGTGAATTTCTTTGGAAAATACGTGACTGATGACTAAATGATTAAGTACGTATTTAATATGTTTAAATAATAATTCATGCCATATATGAATGACAATTTTTTCGAATATTATTCATAATAAGACCTGGCCTCTTGTAAGAGACAAATAGAGATGGAGGATTTCACCAATTAGGATAAATGATTGGTAATGGCTGAAATGATAATAAATATGAGCACAACCCAAGAATAATCCTAATTTCAAATAAAGAAACTTGGCCTGACAAGTTGGTCAAATTAGTTTATTATTCTTTCTGAAAAACATTTTTGTAAAAAAAACAAAACAATTAAAGATAGATAATCAATAAAGAATAAAGACAGAAAAGCAGAGACCCACATTTTATGATATATCATATGTTCTCACTCTACGTCATGTCTAAATGTTGACAGTTGGACAATTCATTGTGCAATAGTTTGTTCGAAACATATTGACACAGAAATTATGGTTTTATTTCAAATTTAATATTCCTCCCCCTCTTCCTCTCCCTCATCGCCGACGGTGTCGGTTCCGACCTCTTCGTAATCCTTCTCCAGGGCGGCCATGTCCTCTCTGGCCTCAGAGAACTCTCCCTCCTCCATGCCCTCTCCGACGTACCAGTGGACGAAGGCCCTCTTGGCGTACATGAGGTCGAACTTGTGGTCCAGGCGAGCCCAGGCCTCTGCGATGGCGGTGGTGTTGCTCAGCATGCACACGGCCCTCTGCACCTTGGCCAGGTCTCCACCAGGAACCACCGTAGGGGGCTGGTAGTTGATGCCCACCTTGAAGCCTGTGGGACACCAGTCCACAAACTGGATGGTACGCTTGGTCTTGATGGTGGCGATGGCAGAGTTGACATCCTTGGGCACCACGTCTCCACGGTAAAGGAGGCAGCAGGCCATGTACTTGCCGTGACGAGGGTCGCATTTCACCATCTGATTGGCTGGCTCGAAGCAGGCGTTGGTGATCTCTGATACAGAGAGCTGCTCGTGATAGGCCTTCTCTGCAGAGATAACTGGGGCGTAGGTGGCCAGAGGGAAGTGGATACGAGGGTAGGGCACCAAGTTGGTCTGGAACTCTGTCAGGTCGACGTTCAGGGCGCCATCGAAACGCAGGGAGGCAGTGATGGAGGAGACGATCTGTCCAATCAGCCTGTTGAGGTTGGTGTAGGTGGGGCGCTCGATGTCCAGGTTCCTGCGGCAGATGTCATAGATGGCTTCATTGTCTACCATGAAGGCGCAGTCAGAGTGCTCCAGGGTGGTGTGGGTGGTCAGGATGGAATTGTAGGGCTCCACCACGGCAGTGGACACCTGAGGAGCTGGATAGATGGCAAACTCCAGCTTGGACTTTTTGCCGTAGTCGACAGAGAGACGCTCCATCAGCAGAGAGGTGAAGCCTGAACCGGTTCCTCCTCCAAAGGAGTGGAAGATGAGGAAACCCTGGAGCCCTGTGCACTGGTCAGCCTGCAGGGAAATACAATCACAGAATTCTTCACATACTCCTCTTCATTCTGAACTGAAACACAAAACCTCTGCAGGCAAACTCACCAGTTTACGAATCCTGTCCAGCACCAGGTCAATAATCTCTTTCCCGATGGTGTAGTGACCCCGAGCATAGTTATTGGCTGCGTCCTCTTTTCCAGTGATCAGCTGCTCAGGATGGAAGAGCTGGCGGTAGGTGCCTGTGCGGACCTCATCTGTCATTGGAAAAACAGAGACGATATAATAAGTAGTTCCTGAATCCAGTTTCATCTACAGTATAAGTTAGCATTGAAAAAAAGATCTTACCGATGACGGTTGGCTCCAGGTCCACAAAGACAGCTCTGGGAACATGCTTGCCTGCTCCAGTCTCACTGAAGAAGGTGTTGAAGGAGTCGTCTCCTCCTCCGATGGTCTTGTCGCTGGGCATCTGACCGTCCGGCTGGATGCCATGCTCAAGGCAGTACAGCTCCCAGCATGCATTGCCTATCTGGACACCGGCCTGACCAACATGGACAGAGATACATTCACGCTGCGAGAAGAAGAGAGCAGAGCAGATGTGAAGAACCAAAATTAGATGGATGGATGGATAGAAGCAATGTAGAATAATAATTATAGGATCACAACAAATAAATATAGCCTGCATTATGGTAACAGGATAATAAGATATAACCATAAAATACCAACTTGGGAAAAACACATGGCCAATAATTAAGTGGGCAAAAACATTTCCGACAAAAAGTGAATTGGTCAATTTTTTTAACCTGTAGTGGTGAGATGTATTTCCCCATAAGAGAGGAGCTGTTACTTGAGCCCTCTGATACCTTGTAACTGAGTCAAACTCAATTGATCCCATGCACCAATCATCATGTCCAGTTTGTTCCAAATAAAGATACAGGGACATTTTATAGTGGAACAGTGTTCACCGCAGGTAAATAGGTGAAACTATAAACCTCACTCACAAGGGACATAAATGTGCAACAGGATGGCATGAGATCATGTTTACAGCTTTAAAATCTAAGACGTCTTCAACTTGCTTTAACAAAATAACAAAATAACATGCATCGCACAAATTATATTACAAATACCCTTTTTTGTTATCATGATAATACACAAATAAAAAACAGAATTATACAACATATTGATATATAAATCTACATTAATCCACTTCTGTCTTTCTGGGCTGTTTTTATCAATAAATCACAATAAAGATAAATATGAAAGTCGTCCTCACCATGTTTTCAGCTCTGCAAAAAGTCCCTTGTTCACCTGAGAAGAGTGGCTGGGGAGGTTGTGTCAGGTGCGAGTGCAAGGGGGTGCTTTAATGCACAGCATCGCTAGGCAACAGCCCGGTGTGTTGTGGTAACCGGAGGAGCCGGAGACGCAAACACCATCTCCTACAGTGACAGACGAGGACAACGAGCACACACACACACACACACACACACACACACACACACACACACACACACACACACACACACACACACAAAAGAAAAGAACGTCTACTAGTAACCCTTCTCCCCCTGCACGGATCTCAGGAAGAACGGCTGTTGTGAAGCAGATGTGTAACTAACAACAATGAGCTGAATGGCTGTGGAATATGACCCGAGACAAGTTAGTTTGACAGGGGTCATACTTGCTCAAAGCCTTTTTGTAGAGATGTTTAAAAATAAAACACTTCTGGAGATCTAATTTGATTCAAACCTGATCCTGTTAATATGACACATTTTCAGCCTCTTTTTCCTGAACTCCCCCCCCCCCCGAGTGACCTGGATGGACTTTTGTTACAGATCTGCGTGGCGTCACCTCTGTGGTTCAGATCCGTGTGCACTGCAAAGGTGAACCCTCTGTCTGGGTTACCATTAGTAGATCACACTCCATCAGGCAGGTCCCATTCAAGGTCACTGTTTCTTTTCCAGCAACGGGGGAATGTGATACACGTTTACACAGAAATAGAATGAAGGAGCTCTGCAGTCCCATTGGATCGACTGGATTAATGGTAGAGATTAACAAAGGATAATTATTTCCCCCTGAGAGTTTTTGGGAGTGTATTTGTATTTGAGAGACTTAAAACCTTTAAATAAAATCCTGACAGAAACATTTCCGTCAGTTTACCGCTTGAAAACACCTCTTCATTGTCATCTTTGTATCTCAGTGTAACCATGGAGTGGTAACAAAAAACTTGCCAGGGGAGGATTGTTGGAACAGGCTCCGATTAAGTTTCCCCAACAACGCTTTTCTCCGGCCTTCTGCGCTCTTGGGTGTCAGTTGATCTGCTCCGGTGACGCAGGGGTCCACAGACGCTTCCATTGCTCGTGTAAACACAGAGCTGGAGGTAGTAACTAATCATCATCACACAATACGGAGGTGGTGGCTGTTGTGATCCTGCAAGGCCTCTCAAGCCATTTTCAGACATGACCTTCTACGTGTACGTCACAGCTTTTTCACAGGTAGATATTTGTTTTGTTTTTGTTGTAGTTTTTAAAATGTTTGCGTCTGTCAAGATTCTCTTAATTATAATTATTATTAATTATTTTGTCATCCTTATAATTTTTTCTTTTTCATATTGCTGTCTTTTCTATTATTCATTATTTTGGCATGCATTGGTCTCTAAACCTGAATGTTCTCAGTTGTAATTTATTTCTAACATCCTATGATTATCCAATCACCAGTAAAGCACTTTGAACAGCGTTAATGTTCCCACTGTTCCCTTACATAAAAAACCTTGGTCAACACAGCATGAGTGTTTGTTCTGGTAGAAGTGAAAAAAAGACACACACCAAGAAAACACAGAGACACCACAGTTCTCTTTTAGATTGTTTTTACTGTCATGATAGAACAAGAAACCAGGAATGCATCAGTTTACATCCTCTTCTTACACCACTGTCTCTCTCAGCTCCAAACAGCATTGCCAGATGGGAAATGTTGAAGTATCATACAGGAAGCTTAAAATTATCGTATTTTGAGGGAAATTATCCTACGTTACCAGAGAATGGTTCTATTTGTTTATTTCAAATTGAAATATTCCTCCCCCTCTTGCCTGATGGTTTAGATGGCCTCGTTACAGGCTCAGGCGAGGGTCTGTTTTCTTGACGTGGGCATCGATGAGTGATCTAATACTCCTCTCCTTCATCCTCATCGATAACACTGTCGGTTCCAACCTCTTCGTAATCCTTCTCCAGGGCGGCCATGTCCTCTCTGGCCTCAGAGAACTCTCCCTCCTCCATGCCCTCTCCGACGTACCAGTGGACGAAGGCCCTCTTGGCGTACATGAGGTCGAACTTGTGGTCCAGGCGAGCCCAGGCCTCTGCGATGGCGGTGGTGTTGCTCAGCATGCACACGGCCCTCTGCACCTTGGCCAGGTCTCCACCAGGAACCACAGTGGGGGGCTGGTAGTTGATGCCCACCTTGAAGCCTGTGGGACACCAATCCACAAACTGGATGGTGCGCTTGGTCTTGATGGTGGCGATGGCCGTGTTCACATCCTTGGGCACCACGTCTCCACGGTACAGGAGGCAGCAGGCCATGTACTTGCCGTGACGAGGGTCGCATTTCACCATCTGATTGGCTGGCTCGAAACAGGCGTTGGTGATCTGTGAGACAGAGAGCTGCTCGTGGTAGGCCTTCTCTGCAGAGATAACTGGGGCGTAGGTGGCCAGAGGGAAGTGGATACGAGGGTAGGGCACCAAGTTGGTCTGGAACTCTGTCAGGTCGACGTTCAGGGCGCCATCGAAGCGCAGGGAGGCAGTGATGGAGGAGACGATCTGTCCAATCAGCCTGTTGAGGTTGGTGTAGGAAGGGCGCTCAATGTCCAGGTTCCTGCGGCAGATGTCATAGATGGCCTCATTGTCTACCATGAAGGCGCAGTCAGAGTGCTCCAGGGTGGTGTGGGTGGTCAGGATGGAGTTGTAGGGTTCGACCACGGCAGTGGACACCTGAGGAGCTGGGTAAACTGCAAACTCCAGCTTGGACTTTTTGCCATAGTCGACAGAGAGACGCTCCATCAGCAGAGAGGTGAAGCCTGAACCGGTTCCTCCTCCAAAGGAGTGGAAGATGAGGAAACCCTGGAGCCCTGTGCACTGGTCAGCCTGCAGGGAAATACAATCAAAGAATTCTTTCCATACTCCTCTTCACTCTAAACTCAAACACAGAACCTCTGCAGGCAAACTCACCAGTTTACGGATCCTGTCCAGCACCAGGTCAATGACCTCTTTCCCGATGGTGTAGTGACCTCGAGCATAGTTATTGGCTGCGTCCTCTTTTCCAGTGATCAGCTGCTCAGGATGGAAGAGCTGGCGGTAGGTGCCTGTGCGGACCTCATCTGTCATTGGAAAAACAGAGACGATATAATAAGTAGTTCCTGAATCCAGTTTCATCAACAGTATCCTTTAGAATAGAAAAAAAGATCTTACCAATGACGGTTGGCTCCAGGTCCACAAAGACAGCTCTGGGAACATGCTTGCCTGCTCCAGTCTCACTGAAGAAGGTGTTGAAGGAGTCGTCTCCTCCTCCGATGGTCTTGTCGCTGGGCATCTGACCGTCCGGCTGGATGCCATGCTCAAGGCAGTACAGCTCCCAGCATGCATTGCCCATCTGGACACCGGCCTGACCAACATGGACAGAGAGACATTCCCGCTGGCATGGGAAAAAGGTGTTGTTAGAAGAATTGCACGTCGCTGTCTGTATTCATAATTGAGGCAAGAAAGTATTAAACAGGTGCTGAAACTGCAGAAGCTTACCATGATTATAAATTCCTGCTGCTGACGTTGAGGACCTGCTGAGGAGATCTGCTGTGGGTGCGTTTGTTAGGATTTGTCAGGTACTTATAGTTTTTTCGAACTCTATGGCAACAAGCTTTGTTGTGAATAAATAAGTGTTTAGTTGGGTAGGCGAAGCCAATCATTCAGCTGAGGAATGCGATGTGCAAACATGCTCCGCCACACATCACCGGCCCTCCGTCCTGCACCGAGATAATGTATAACCCGGACCCACGCGTGTGTCAGGCACACAGAGCTCAGCCACGGGCGATAAAGCAAACAATGGATTGTCTTCGTGTTTGTGGACTACACTGAGATATGCAAAGTCAAAGGCTTTGTGGGGGGGCTGAGATCTCCGAGGAGATCTGCTGGAGTCAGTCTAGGATATTCAGTCAGATTCCCAAAAAACATAGAACCAGAGACCTTGTTTATAAATCTGTCTCATAGCTGATCAGAACTGCACAATTTAAAGCTTCGATCCTGGAGTCAGGGTTAAACTGAGCTTTATGGGACATACACAAACACAGAATGGCTCTCACGCATGATTGTCTGAGATGAATCATCTCAATAAAATGAGCTTTTCTTGTCCTCGAAAACGTAAAGTTACAAATTAAATATGAAAAAAACACAGAACTGTTTCACCAATCCACTTACTTTAATTGTTTTAATTAATTTTCTTCCTATAAAATGCTGAGTCTTTTATTGCACTTTCAGTTTGATTGTTGAAACTCTATCTTTCCTGTAATTGGAGATGTCAACAATTCAAGAGTCCTGTTTCCTGCTGTTTGATCCATTGTTGCTGAGGTAGAAAATGGAGCCAGCCTCCAGCCTCCACCCTCCTCCCTCTCTGTCCCCTGTGCATGAGGCCTGGCCCGGGCTGCTCTGTTGTGTTTTCCACATGACTGAGTGTCCTGTTGTTACAGAAACACCGAAGGTCACTGCTGGTGTGAAGCTCAGTGAGGATTTAAAGAAGAATGAGGCCTTTAGCCGGGTGGCTGGTTGACTGATACCAAATTCAGAAACACACAAAGTTCAAAACTGGGTTAAACACACACAAGCAGTTTGTCTCTTTAACGATGAGACATGGAGAGTGTCATGTTCTGACCTCACTTGTCCTGTCATAGAGCAACCTTACATGAATTTGCTCTGTTTTTAATGAATTGGATGAAGTTGCTTCAAACCCAAATATGCACAGTTTGCATTAGAGATCCAATTTGCCACGTTCACAACACCACCTGCTGGTATATAATAGGTATACAGCAGTGTGTCAGATAAATGTGTGTTAAACTCTGCTGACATCCAAATCGACTTCAATGTTATTTTAGTGATTGCCTTTCTTTAAAATCCAATATCTGTTCATTGGTAACCAATACATTAGTAGCTATACTGCAACCAGAGTATTACCTGGGTTCAGTGCTATAACAGAGCTTTTACTTTGAAAAGGTATGATTAACTTCCCTCTATTTTCATGACAAGTTCATACGATGCAATGAATATAAATGTGGTATATTTTCACATAATTTATGTAATACAGCTTTTATAATTATGGTTAAATACGAGTACAAATATAAAACTTTATTCCACCAACAAGGATCAGTAGTCGTTTTTTCAGTGGAATAAGAATAAAGTAAAAATGAGATCACAAATTCACATGGCACATGTTACTTCATTAGTCTTTAATAACCGACTTGATCCAGCAGATGGTGCCATAGTTACCACATGTTCATTAAAACCACATCATGTAAAAATAATTGTTTTCATGGGTTTAACTTTGGTTTCCGCACAGTATTTAGTTGAAATTACTCTGGATGACAGTCTCGTCATTTTCTTAACTAAATAAAGGTTTATATTTTTATGGTAAAGCCTTGTTATGACTGTGGACATTGCAGCCATGGACTCACGGTATGGTAAAGACTACTGGAACAGACATACTGTATAGTCCTGTCCAAGAGATCACAGAGGTTCATATGAAATACATTTAAAATAAAGAGTTGGATGATATATCTCAGAGTCCTCTGTCTAAATCAGTGGTAAACAGTCATAAATTAACTGAAGATGAAGGAAAAAAAAAATCCAGGGCTGAGTTTGAGGAGAAGGATTTGCATTTTACGCCTCAATGAAAATATCATTCCAAAAAATCTAAATAAAACCAAATGTGCATTAGAAAAGTTTAAGCCACACGCCAAGTAATGTCCTCAAAATGGCCGATAACATAAATGAAAAACCACTGTTCCCTTTGACAAGCACACGAAACGAATGGATTTTCAGAATACAAGGCAGATACCCCTGCACAGATACTGTGTTCAATCTGTGGTGTTCTCCAGGGCTCTAGTCTGGGACATCGCACTTTCTGACAATCACAACCATATTTCATATTGCGACCCCAGCTGGTGTCCCAGGGTTTGTTGTCTCATGAAGAAAATGACGACAGGATCAAGTGCTTCATGCAAGGAACTTTGAAATGCTCTTGAGATATTACTATTGAAAAGCTTTTGACAATACACAACATAAATACTTTGACATTCATACAGAAAAGCCACGACTTTGTCCCTATTTAATATTTTTGGGATATTGCTAACACTGTTTTTGTGTTTCCTTTGAGTTCAGCAACATATAAATAATTTAAGAATAAGAATAAAAGACTAACACGTTTGTTTTCGGTTGCATAATTTGACATCTCAAACATTTCAGATAGCTCTGCATCATAAGGCTATACCAAAAAAAACACTTTGTCTCTATTATACCTTTACTTTGACATGTGTTTTATTTGCCTTGCATAAAATGTGCTCCAGAAATCTGTGATGATTCCACAGACGAGAACACACACATTGTTTTCAGCGTCACAAACAAATCATTTGGTGTCAAAGCCATCGAGACGTCCTTTCTCACCACGCCATGCCAATATTATTTGCTCCATAGATAAACATTTAATTGCGATTTGATTTGATATCCTATCTGAAGAGTTTGGGGCAAAGATTGGGCATCTTTTAGGTGTCACGAGCCTCAAAACTTCTGGGTAAAGTTTTCAGGGAAAACACCTTTGGCGGAAGCATCTTTCTCCTGCAACCACTTAGACTCCTTCACGCCCATGAGCCAGCCATCGTCCTGCAGAGAGACAAATGAGTCACAGGTCTGCATTTAGAACTTTCTAACATGAAAAGTGTACGGTACATTTCCTTGTGCAGTAATTTTCCAATTAGTAATCCTCATTATCACGCTATTAAAATGTTAACTCGTTTACCCTCATCAAAATAAAACAATAAAAGAAAGGAGATGGTGTTTTTCACAAATTGAAACATTGACGGCTTTAAAAAAGTGAATTTTAAATAAATAGAAAGTTATTACAGAGGAGGAGGCGAATACCGATGGATAGGTTTATCTTGGACGCCACTGACCTGTTCGTCTGGGTTGTCAAAGCCCATAACAAGCACAATATCTCCCATCTTCAGCTCCAGCTCATCTCCGTCGGTAGCGTCGTAGTCATGTATCGCTTTTACCTTGCGAGACATAAAGCCAAAGTAAAGGTTATGATCATAAATGGACCCTGCTGTATAAACCCAATAGTAAGTAGTTTCACAAGTAGGAGTATGTTGGTGGTGGATTTTCACCTTGTAGATAAATCCTGGAGGGAGTTCGCCGTCAGAGCCATTGGTCACAGCAACCTGCATCCGAAAAAATAAGCAGAACCCAGGTATATTGTTAAGGAAGTCAGGGAAATTGGGATTGTGGCCGACAGGGAATCTGGGGTATTCCACTCAAAGATGGGGGGAAAAAACAGAGAAAGAGTTTTTTCTGACTTTCACCAGAGTTAGAGGGATTCTCGACTTCTCGTTTGTTGCAAACCCCTCTGAGGTCCCACCTGCCTCCTTATCCACCCAACTCTACCTGATCCCCTGCATCGCCCCAGCCTCCCTGTCCCACATTGGCGCCGTCGTCATCCCAATTGGGCTCTGTGTACGGCTGAGCTGCAGAGCCTTGGTCGGCGTTCCAGCTTTCCTGGGCCGCCTCTGCGTCGCCCCAACTGGGCTGAGTGTAGCTCTGGGGGGCGGGTTCGTTGTGATCCCAGCCACCTTGGGCCTCTGCTGGGTACTGGTCGTCATCGGGCTGGGGTTCCTGCTTTACACTGGGCTGTTCCTGCTCTGCCGCGGGCTGTTCCGGCTCTGCCGTGTGCTGTTCCTGCTATGGAGGTCATTGGTTGTTGGGGCATTGTGGTGGGTTTGGAAGCGAGTGGAATGGTAGGAAGGTGGATGGGAGGAGGACGCATTGTACAGTAGAGGGAAGGTGGAAGAGGAGCATTGAGTTGGGAAAGGTTGACAACCAGGGTTGTGGTTGGAAAAGCAGAGGAAGGAATAATGCAGTTTATTTCTTAGTCTATAAGTATAGGAAAAAAAATAGCGAGAAGAGTAGTTGTGGTTTTGTGCTCTGAACCCGTCCTTACCCATGAGTCCCATGAGGGCGCCTTCCGTGCGGCAGTAAGAGACAAGACAACTTGTAAGACGAAAGTGTGCATAAGGTTTTCATCATAAACTTTCCCGACTTATTTTGGCAAACAAGCATCATCGGAGGAACACACTTGTTTTTCTGTAATATCAATCTTTTACAGAAAATAATAGATAAGAGATGCAGATCTTTTATCCTCACACTGGAACACCCAGCGCGAGGAAAAACTGCAGCCAAGTCAGTAGCTACCTTTAAATCAAAGAATAAAACACTTATATCAGACACCATTACCTGGTTTTACCCAATTCTAGTATTTATTATTGAATTGGGAGGTCGTGTTTAGGTTTCTGCAACACATTTTTTTTTTTAAAATTAATCCATTTTTCATGAATTATAACTTGTGTGCCTCTTATTTTTGTAGCACAGTGTGACAACGTTTTTTATTACAATAAGTATTATTGTTATTCCCAGGTGTGGGCAAGCCCCAAATGTGCTATGAACAACAAATACATTTACTCTCAACTAAATTTGTATTCAGATTTAATTAAAGTTTATTATTGAGAGCTGTTATATCATCAATAAATCAGTATCAAGCAAAGCAAATGTGCAGATTGAGGCTGGGCATGCACAAAGAAAACCATGCAGTGGATTTGTTCAAGTTAGAATAACAGGATTTGATTCACTTTCACACACACACTCACACACACCAATCTTTTCTGAGCCCCAGATGACGTAGACTACATTTACATGCAGTCTAACATTTAATTATTTGCACTATGAGAGAGACGTGATAACATCTTCATAAACAGTCTGCAGCATTTTGTATATATTTGGAGTTTTACTAATGTTTTTTCACCTGAAAATAGTCAAATTAAAAACACGTTGGTTTTGATCAACGTCACAGTAAAGTGTGAACATGACAAAGTATCCTTTAGCCGAAGCTGCTGCACTGGAGCTCCTATTAAACTGGGTGTAAACACAGTCTCTGACGCCTCAGTGATGGAAATGTCATCCTCATCAAAGCACACCCACCTTGGAAGCTGGAGATGGGACGGGCTGTAAAACCTCCACATCCCAGTCCAGCAGGCTGACCCCTGACCAGGGCTCGCCCTGCTTCCCACACACACACACACACACACACACAAGGTGAGGAGGGTTAACTGCGATGATTAAATTACCTTTCAATGTGAACGGACACGTTCACAGAAGTCAAGTGTCCTAAGGAAATGTTTAATTCTTCATCCTCATTAACCCAGGTGTGTTTCCCAGATACATTTATGAGGAGGTGTATAAATGCCAGCTTTAAAGGTGCTGCTATATTTTCAAGTAACAGTATATTATCTTATGCTTTGCATTTCAAACACATAAATATAAATACAGCACTTGTGTTGTGTATGACACAGAGCTTGGATTGACCTGAACCCTGCAAACACACACTTGGACTTCAAATAATATTTAGGCTGCACATTACTATCATATTGTTGAAGTAAAGACATTGAAGTGGTGGACATTCAAATGAATTGTAGGATGGAATAGAGTAGTAGATGCAATATCAAGTAAAACGTTTTATAAAAGTAATCAAATTAAAAAAATCAAATAATTTTTCAATGAAATATAGAATTTATTTTAAAGTGTAGAGTAGTAGAATGAACCTAAACGTAAAAGTTCATAATGGCTTTTATTGAAATTAGATACTGTGATGCAATAATGCACCGACTCATTTGAGTTATTGTCACTGACCTCCAAACTAACCATATTTTCTACAAATGCTTACAACTAAAATAAAATCATTGCCCAACAAAGATAAGTCCTGTCCCTCTGTGGACGCAGTTACGTACAAATTATAGACTGGTTTTAAAGAAGGACTAAGACGTAGGAGGTGGTCGGTCAGTCTGACCTGCTGTGTTGTTGTCGTCGTCGATGTGGCGGAGTCGGTGTTAGAGTCAGGCACCGAGGTCTCGTCGTCAAACAGGCTGACCTGCTGCTGGCCCGGCTCCGGAGACGGCGACGGCCTGGGTGGGGGCCGACTGGGAGGAGGGCCGAGCCTTTGCCTCGCCAGGTGGGGTTAAATCAAAACCACACACGTGCACACATGCCGAGTAGTGACAGACAATTAGGTTAGTACACACGGCATGATCCATGAGGACTTTT
Source organism: Platichthys flesus (assembly GCF_949316205.1). Taxonomy (NCBI): domain Eukaryota; kingdom Metazoa; phylum Chordata; class Actinopteri; order Pleuronectiformes; family Pleuronectidae; genus Platichthys; species Platichthys flesus. Next base: position 7,401,985 of record NC_084966.1, on the reverse strand, counting down.
TTCTTGAAACCTCATACATCAACAGGAAGTTTATAGTTTTTATTCACAACCACAGTGTATCCTTTCTTTAAAGTCTTTTCTTTAAAATGAATCATGACTTTTTTCTCCGTTGTATTTTATTTAGATTTATTATTATTATTATAAGAAGTAGAATCTTGCCTTTCAGTAATTGAAATCTGAATGATTACAGGACTGGTGCTTTGTTTTTTTTATCTGCATTTACATTAGATTGATGGATTCGCATTGCATGTAAAGTCTAAATCAAGTGGACATGGTCAGTGTGTCTCCTTTTTTACCTTTGGTGCTGAACTGGCCGATTCACTGATGTCGGCTTCCTCACTGAGAGAGGAAAAGAAGTAGAGAGGGAAGGAGCCAGAGGAGGGAGAAAGAGAATATGAAGGTTATAAGAGATTAAAGAGCATCTGTTGTATCTCAACAGACAACACCTGATCGACCTCACACTCAGATACCCGGAGCGATACGTGCACCTGACACCATCCACATGCAGAATGTGATCAACAATGTAAAAGTGTCAAACCAAACAGGATGAGTCGCTTCAACACAGAAGTTAGACAAAGCAAAACAAGTTAAAGGTTTGAATCCCGGATCAGATCCAGAAATCTGCACACTCAGAGAACATCACAACAAGCTATAAGGGGAAAAAAAGTCACAATACACCAAGCTGTTGTTTTTTTTTTTATGATAATTTAAGAAAACGTAAATATCACTGCATGTCCTTTGAAGGTTGGATTCTACTCTTGGACCTCTGGTTAGTTTATTGATGAGCCTGTAGTTTAAGCCACAAACCAAACAATAAGCTAGAAATGAAGCAGTGTTGCACGAGAAGCTGCATGCACAACCAACGTGGACGAAATGAGGATCAGCGTGCAGCGGGTTTTACCTCTTTGCACCATCTTCTGTCTTTGCTGCTGCAGTACCATCTTTTCTGCAGTAGGAGGCAGTTTTATGGGCATCACTCATGTGTTTTTTTGTCGGTGTGTATTTAAACCAAAGTGTTGTAACCATGGAAGGGTTATTGCACAGGCCTACTGGGGTTCAGGCCCAGGAGCCCGAAGCCGAGCTTGAAACTTAGAGTTTTTCTGTGACGTTTATTTATAAGGGGGTCATCAGTGCTACAGAGAGCAACCACAAAGAAGCACACAAAAAGAAACGGCTGCAGAGAAACACAAACTCACTACAGAGACAGGTACAAGCAAAAAGAACACAAGGAACACCAAAGAGACACAAAATGACGAAAAGGATGAAAAACATCCACAGATTCAAAATCCTAACAAAATAAAACCAAATAGAGTCAATCACTACAAACGTGCATAACAACCACAAAATGGCCCTTAAGACACACAGATGGCCCAGCAGAGACTTAAAATATCAAAAAAGATGCAAAATATCCACAAGAAGATGAAGAAATCCAAACAAAATGACGCCAACAGGACACAAAATAACTATAATCGTGCATAACAACCTCAAAAATTACCCCACAGAGACTCAATATATAAAAAGATGCAAAACAACCACGTAAAGATGCCCAACAGCATCAGAAAGACATGACAGAGACTCAAACTGATTCCAAACCAGCCATGAATGACCACAACAATGAAAAAGACCCACAAAAACATGCTTAACGACCACAAACGGATGCAACACAAAGCATAATGGCACATTGACCACTGTCTGAGAACAGTGGCCTGTTTTCCTTATAACACGTCCATGGATTCAACAAATACGTTCACTCACTTGAGCTGCCGCTGCTCCTCCAGTTTGGTCATGATGTCGTTCAGGTTTTGGCTGAGCTGAGGAGAGGAGAGAAATGATCAAATGTTACTGATCGATCGATTGATCAATACATCAGTTGGATCAGTCACATGTGGGCGGGTTTACTCACCTTGCTCATATCTTTGTGGAACTTCTCCTGATGACCTGCCAGGCCCTGGAATGTGTTAACATAGACGCCAACACGACTGCCCACACACACACAAACAAACACACACATTTAAATATTTTGGACCAAGTGGAAACAACAGACTTTTTTTGCAGGATAATGATAAAGAGCGTCCGACCTGTCCCATAGTGCAGGAAGCTCGTCTTGTAACTCCACGTTCAGCTCCTCAAAAATCTTCTGGGCTCGACCCAGGTCTTCCTCCGCCTGCGCACGCACACACACACACATTTAATTCAAATATGTGCCCGTCAACACAAAATGTTTGAGAAAGAAAGTTTTCCATGAGCACACGTGCACGCGCAGTCAAACACACACACAGGGTTTAATAACTACAGACACGTGAATGCCGCGAGGCATTCAAATGACAGGGGTGAAAAGCAAATAATGAGGGTGTTTCTGGCAAATACAAATGGGGAGCTACGAAAAAAGGATGGAAACTGTAGTTTTGATCGGGAGTCAAATTATAGTGAGGCCCTGTACACGTGATCAGCACTTTGACCTAAAAGTATAAATAGTAAGTGTAAAAATAAGCATTTAAAATTGATCTTTAGGGGTTAGTAAATGAGATTTCTCCCGATCCCAAAAGAAAAAGAATGGTTCCCCTATGACTCTACCGCCGCCCCCAGCGCTGATCACGTGCAGCCAGCCTGAGGAGGAACCGGCCTGACCGTTTTGGGGAGAGGGGGGAAGGTGGGAGGTCAGTGATGAACCAGAGTTTCACCTGGTTGAAGGAGAGGTTAGTCTGAGCCACCTGGTGGGCTGATATCAAACCCTGAGCCCAGCTGGGAGCCGCCATCTCCAACAGGGCTGCTTGCTAACCACACACACCATGCACGAGGGAGGGAGGAGGGAAAAGAAGAGGCAGATGTGGCAGAACAGAGGGGAGAGAGAAAAAAAGCAAACGAGAACAATTCAAGACAAACGCGACAAAAAGGTTAATCAGCATTTAGCATGGGGCACTTTTAATCGATAGAGACATGTGTTAAACAGCACTGGTTTAAGGTGGTATGAACTGTTTATGCTTCAGTAATAGTTAATACCACCTTAATATCAAAAAGTTATTCCTTCAAACTTCAGAACAAGCACCACACACACACAAACAGCTTATTGGATTGCACAAATATGGACACACGCACACACTCGCACTAACTCGTGGCTACCTTGGCGATCTTGGCCTCGTCCTTCTTCTTCCCTTTCTGTAAGGAGGCGAAGTGATGCCTGGCGCTGTCGAAGTCCACCATCTTCCTGTCGCGCTTTGCTATACGAGCCTGCGGGTCAGAATGTTCACGGTGAGATGATCACAACCCTTCAAACTAAAGCTCTACATTAGATGATTGAGTTTCTACCACATTTGCACATTTGAAGAGGTGGATTAAGAAAAAAAGGCAATTAAAAGACTAAAATTGATTCCAAACAGACTCAAAATGACTTAAGATGCAAGACAACCCCAAAAAGATGCCGAGGTGACAACAGAATTCGGAAACTTTGACGGTAAAACTTAAACTTGAGACCCAGGCACCTTAATATCAGGAAACTGAGTCAGGTACGTGTCCATGGAGGTCACAGATTTGTCCGTGATGCTCTGGTGGTAGTCCAACCACAGCGTGTCTGTGTCCTGAAACACACGATGCAACAACACAATTTAGAATATAACACACAAAAGAAAACTAAAAAACAATCACACATATCTGTATAATGCGTTTTCACACTGCCGGACCTATTTTAGTGCTCAATCTTAATATTTTGGTGCCATTTCAAGATAAAATGCTTTATTTTGAAGTCAAATAAATAGCAACTTCATTTAAATGTAACTCTTATTTATAAGTATGATGCGCAGTCATGTTTGCAGCCCCGTCTTGTGAAAAGGACCACAGCTTTATGTTCTATCTATAACAGTTTCTATAAAGAAGATGACAGTCTGCTCTACAACCAAACCGAACTTCCTCTACTGCAGATCTGCTGCACCAGTGTCTCCCACGCGAGGGCACAATGGAAACAATACCCACCAGAATAACTTCTCTTCATGCTCTCTGTCTCTGTCTCTCTCTCTCTGACAGCTGCAGTCTCATTCACTTTCATTTGCACCTTCAATAGTCTGAATAACCGAAACCCTCTATGAATAATGAACCCTCATCCGTGGGACACACTGGAGGCTTCCTGCGTTTTACCTCCAAGTTATTGTCCATCTCCTTCTCTATCATCTCCTTCAGGATGGAAGGAGAGACGCATGCAGTTAGGAGAAAGAAAGAGAAGAAGAAAAAAAAAGGAAGGGAAAGACACCGGAGAGTGAGACATCCCTCTCTCCGTACAAAGCAGTAGCAGAACGTGGAACGTTTTTAATTTTTCCAGGCTGTTTTATCTGATGAATAAGGGGGAGAAAATGGGATTTAAATGATCGTTATTTAATAAGAAAGAAACTTTTGTGTATCATTACAACAATTTCCAGAAGTATAACAACAAGACAAGTTGAGGAAACCTTGCCGCTGGAGATTTTGAGCTGAGGTGGAAGCAGAGGTGTTCGAGATTACGAGGAAAGGGAAATGGGGAATTTCTCCATTGGCAACTGTACGCATCACAAATCAGTTTCCCCGGTCTCACCTCTGCCAGCGCGTCCATCTCCTCTTTGCCAAACCAGTCGGGCTCGTACATGTCGGCCAGACAGTCCTGCAGCCGCCGTGACGCATCGTGCAGAGCTGAAAAACACACACAGACACACAATAACACACAACGTTTACCACATCTGCTCTGGGTGCGTTGAACGATCTGATATAAGATCCCAGACGAGCTTACTTTTAACTGCTGACACATAGGTTTTCAGGTCTCTCTGCAGTTTGGAGCCTTCTACCTAAAATAACAAAGATGAAAAGGAGTTTGAGAGTTATGGAATACATTTAGGAGATGGATAAAGTTTTGGAAAAATCCTACTTTTGCACATCAACAATGTTTCCTCCATTAAATTACTAAATATTCAATTAAAGATTTTAAAAAGTGGAACTGGCAAAGGTGGACGATGGCTCCTCACCATCTGCTTGTTGAAGTTGGCCACCATCTCCTCGAAGGCAGCATCTCGGGTCTCGTCCGCTTTGCCGAGCTTCTGCAGGACCTGCACAGGGAGACGAGAGCAAAGCACAAAAGATTTGAATCCACTTTTCTGCCGCGTATCGGTGCTTCTTTGTTCGGATCTATAAGTGGAAACATGTACGTGGGGTCTATTTTCAGGACGCCTGTCGAAGCCGACATGTATGACAGGGAAGAACCGTCAAAGTTTTACCACGAAATACTTTGAAGAAACTTTTTTTAAGTCACTGGCACATGTTAAACATGAAATAGACTCCTGGCTGCACAGGACACAGACGAAAGGGAAATGTAAGGGCAGAGGGGAGGAAGGGCAGAAGGAAGGAAGGAAGGGAGGAAAACGTAGGAGAGAAGGACGGAATGAAGAAAGGGAGGAGAATGTAAGGTGAAAGGAAGGAAGGCAAGAAGGAAGGAAATGTGGGAGAGAAGGAAGGGAGGAGGGAGAATGTAGGAGAGAAAGAATAGAAGGAACAAATAATTAGATTTCAGTTTTCAGCCGGTCGTTTCATTAAGAGTTGTCAAAACTGAAAATAAAATAACACATATCCATCATACTCCATTTGAAAGTCCAGTGTGACCAGTGTTGAATTGAAATAAAACACAGGATATTGTTCCACTTCAGCAAATCAATATGTCATCATCAGACCAAACAGCAGCTATGGATTTATTTGAGATTATCAGTTTGCCTGAGTCTTGTGGCAGACAGTAAGTTCCTGCACCAGCTTTCTTACTCATTTCTGTCTTGGCCCTGATTCTCTGTTCTGCTTTCACCTGATTCTAGAGAACCAAACAGAAAGTCAATGGGGAGCCTGAAGACGTTAGAGACGAAGAAGAGGGAGCCGACGAGTGAAGGGGAAAGAGGAAGGAAGAGGGTGAAAGAAAGAGGAAGAGGTTCAGAGCGAAACTGAGGTTCAGCTTGTCAACTATCGAGCTTCTGCGATTGGCCCTAGGGGCCAAGACAGGTTTTGTGTACCCGCTTGCTCTGATTAGGCGAGTGGTGATAGGTCACACATGAGGCCCTCTGCGTCCTGAGAGGTTGAATCAGGACCAATCCAGAACGTCTGTGATTAGGCCACGTTTAATCAAATCTAAGTTTACTTTATCTGTGTCTCTGCCACACGTCAGTCGACCGAACGAGGGATTACGGAAAGCGAGGAAAATCAAGACGTTGCTTTTGTTGTCCTCTGTCAGACAAGGTCACCGGTGGCTAATCTGGCGGCTGACTGCGAGCACATGGACGAGCCTCCACCAGCACCACCACCACCTGCCAGGCTAATCCTGTGACGGATACACAAATCACCATCAGTACGACGGAGGGGACTTCCCCACTGCTCCAACACACATATACACCCAAACACCCACACTCACACACACTCACACACACCTCGCTGCCAGAGTCTGTTTATAGCCCTCACAAGAAAATACATCGACTTACCCCCAAGTGAAATTCCCTCATCGCTCACTTTCAATAATGCAAATACGTCAAAGCAGAGTACTTAGAGTGAAAGCACTTGCTACGTTCCACCACAAGGGATTACACATTTGTGCAAAAAGCATTAATGCTAATGCAAATGAAGGTATCGCTCAAACAATCAATCAAACTTTATTCCTATGGCACCTTTTATACAGGTCGTGAACCAAGAATAATAGAAAATGAATAAAAGCGCTGCGATAAAATAGATTTTAAAATCTGCATTAAGAATAAAAACAATGATAAAGTACACGAAATAAAAGTAAATAAAACACATACTAATAATATTAACGCACAGGTAAAGCGGAATATAATTTTAAACAAAGACACAATTAAATAATGTCTAAAATATAAAAGCCAGGTTTAAGAGGTTTTAAGCTTAAGAATTCGAACACTTGCAGGTGTTTAGGTTCCAGCAGCTCGATACACAAATGTATTTCTGATTGCGATTCTTTTCTCACAGAGGCAGCATCCTTGTGTACATAAAAAATGCAACTGATTATATCTATTAATTATTGTACTGGGTCCACAAGTGGGAAATACAAATCTAATAAAAAAAAGGTTCTGCATGATTAAAAAAATGTTTGGACGCCTTGCTTAATGTTTTGCCAAGTGTCTCAGAGTGCGTCGGTTTGTTTTCCAGGTTTGAAACCTTGTCAGTGGTGATCTGAGAGCCAATGCACATATGTTGGAAGTAAAATTTCAGAAATGTTGAAACCCGAGATAAGAAAGCCCGGATCTTTATTTTGAAACTCTGCGGACGTATTAATTACATCCTGGAGATAAATAAATGTCAGTAAAAGTGTCCAAATTCGTACAATTTACTGAAAAACTGACCCCCTTTAGAGATGATCTAATACGCTGCATCTATTAAAATCCAGATCTATTTCTGGACGACACAGCTGACCCATCCTCCGCAGCCCTCAGTGTCTTTCACTTCATTGTATTCAAATATTTCACGGTGCACTCAGGTGATCCCCCTAAAGTCCGGAGAGGTCACATGTACGGTGCAGCCTTGTGTGGGAGGCAAATGTTATTTATACTTTAAATTCAGGTACAATGGAACATGAAGGAGTGTAGAGTGTGTGTCTCTGTGTGTTTGTGTGTGTTCACAGAAGGTCGGAGCCGTCGGTGTTAGATTTCAAGCCCCAAAAATATAGCAGCACACTCACCCGGCAAGTTTGTGGGGTATTAACAGTGATGAGGAGAGGGCCTGGGGGGGCCTAAAGATAGATGGTTACACCCTCTCCACACACACACACACACACACACACACATATCTGGGCCCCACCCAGCAGCGAGGCATGCTGGGAGTCCTGGGAGGGAAGGACAGGTGCTCAGGCCAACAGGGCAACTTCGAGGTTTGATAACTTTGGATTCCAGTTACTAATCTTGGAGAGTTGTATAAATATCTGTTCTTATTAAGTGTGAGTGTGGATTCTAGAATCTTTGAAGAAGAGTTCAATTATCACACAGGGTGGCTTATGCCTAAAATTTTTTTATAATTTATTGAATTGTATTTTTGTCAAACCGAACATAACACCAAACTTCTCTATTAACTTTCTATCATGTGTCCTTTGAGAAACAAGGAGCTGCTCACTGAACTCCCTGCCCCTGAGTTAAATTTCCGCAGCAGACGAGATTCAAGAGCTTTTGACAATACTGAAAATAGTCCATACCCAATTTTCTGGATCATTCGTGTTTGAAAACTTAAGTTATGTTTAGCGGACATGCAATGGGAAGTTTGAGGGGATTTAAAGTTGAACTTATGAGGCAGTTGCACTCAAATTATGCTGAGATATGTTCATTCCACTAAATGCCAGTGTGAGGGAGGCGAGGTCAGGTTGGATGTTTTCGGGGGGGTTGAGGTTGGGTGAGCAGAGAAAGAGCTTGGGGAGGGGGGGGTCACAGGGTCCTGCCTCCCACACCAGGTATATCCGGCTGCTTTCTAAAGGGCACCACTGCCCTACTCCTCCTCCTCCTCGTCCGTCACCATCATCTGGATTCCTCCGAGGGACCTTCTCCCAGCATGCCCTGCAGCACAGCTGACACGAGGCGCTGACACGATATCACTATGACAACCGCGGCGGCACCCATGAGGAGGCTGAGGATTATTGTGTCAGCTGGTCTGAATCAAATTATAACTTACAGTGAAATATGAAACTGTGACCAGTCACTGATTCCTCGATCAAAATTGTATCACATCATATTTATGCCTTTTCAAGATTGATTGAACAAGTGTTGTAGCAATTTAGGGTGGAGCTGGTTTTAACAACGGTTTTGTTAATGTTGTGTAAACTTTAGAAAAGTGCTCCAGAAAAGTTCAGATTTCCCGGCAAGTCTGAGAGAATTTGTTGGAGGTGTTTTCTCGCTTCACTAACAAACCTCTCTGCTTGGATTTCTTCAGTTTAACAAAGCCGAGATCTGGATACACGCACACACAGACACACAACTGTTGCATGTTGGGAACCTTTAGAGCTGCACTATTTATTTGTAAGCAATAGATCCGATGACAGTGTGCTGTGTCAGGTGTTGTCGGGGAGGGAATGAAACAATAACCACCTGAACGCTGCAGCTCTGCAGCTAAAGAGCCAGTAGGGAGGTGGTGGAGACCAAAAATGGAGGTAAAAGCGACTAAATATGTGTTAAGATCCTATATTTTAAAATATCAAGATAATAACTCATGATTTTCACTTCTCGTCATATGTCCATGTGGATTGTAAGCTGCTTGTTTTGCAACCCGTACGTGACTGCAATCAACGATTAAAGTTTGATTTATTAGGAAAAAGTTCAATTCTGCCGAGAAATTTTCCGAGCACGTCATATGTTTCAGCTGTTTTCAACAAAAAGCTTACAACTTAATATTTGATCATACAGTATTTACTTTGTAAAGCTTCTCAAATTTGTTAATTTCCCGTTTACTCTCCGAACACGACAGACACAAGAGCGTAAAAAAAGACGTAAAGTGAGTGAGTTTGACGAGCGGACGCCTGGAGGGCGGCGTGCCAGCAGACAGACAGCTGAAGCCGGCGCTCCCCTCCTCCACCTCCGCCGGCCTTCAGAGGGGAAAACGATACCCTGACCTTCCTCTCGGCTACCAGCACTTCAGCTGAAAGCCTCAGTGTCGCCTGCAAGCTTGTCTTGATCGGTTATTTGTTTTAAATTCATACTCCTCCGGGGGAATATCCATGGAGGACAGGAGACCTTGAACTCTGTGAACGGTCCTTCAAGGTTTTTAGATACAGTGGAAAAAAAGGAAATACTGAAGTCATGAATCCAAACTCCACACGTAGAACTTGACAAACATAAATAGCCACATCTGTTATTTTTGGGGTATTTTTTCCAAAAGTTGCAAAATTCACATTTCTTTCATGAATTGAACTTAGTGTGAATTGAATCTGCTTCCTCTTTACACTGACATAACTTCTGCGTAAATTTCAGATTCAATTTAACTGATTCTTGCATCAGATTTGGCCTAAAATATCAGAATAAACCGCTCTGAGTGTAATCATACAATCCAAACTCAATTTATATCATTATATAACCTCCCCAATTTCCACATATATGGCTTCAGTGCAGCTTTATCATTACGGCGCCAACAGGGACTTTATACAGTGTCTAAACTCTGAAACTAGGATTTCTTTGGCACTTAGGAAGACACATGCTCGGGTACAACCATCCAGTGCTAATCCACATCCTGGCAAAGCTCTGGTGAATAACCCCCCCTGTAATATTCCCTGTAGGATGCAAAACAAGGCCGATAGCACCTTCCAAACTTCCCATCTGGACTCGTGTTCTGTTCCTGGTCTCGTTTTTCTACATCTTGCAAATGAGAATCCATTTATTTGCTTCCCTTCCTTTCTCAAAACCTTTCTTTTTAGAACAGAAATGTTCAGATGGATGTCGGGAACTGTGTAACTTTAGAGGGTCGGTTGAAGACTACATCTTCGAAATGTGGGTTTATGATGTGTTTCGGGTCTTGGTGGGAGATTTAACTTAAACTCATTATCTTGATAGTAAAGGATTTTGTGAAGATGCAATGACGTGGTTTGGTATCATATCCCTCTTGGGGCAAAGGGGGGGGGGGGGGGCAGTTAGGTTGAAGGCATGGCCCCACAGGTTCCTATTGCCTGGGGCCCCCTATGCTCCTGGCTATCGTCTATTTTCTATTCCACCTATTCCTCTTACGGGACAAAACCTGACTGCATGGATTCTTTAAGGCCGTAGAGGCTAATGTAGCGCAGAGCACCTCCCAACATCCCAGGGATTTGGATAACGGCAGCCAGATAAAACACTGAGGAGAAAGATTGTGGTCGATAAAGCAGAAACCTCTCAGTCCTCCTAAACAAAACCCAAAGCCTGGATTCGCCCATCCATCACCAGTCACGAGCGCATTCTGGATTATAAACTGGAAACACGGTGAAACGAGCCGAGCGAGATACCTGGTTGAAAGTGGGACTCTCTCTGACTGACTGGCTGACTGTCGTACTGAGGTGATTAGAGGGTAAAACCTCAGCAGGCTTAAGCAACAAGAGTGATTAGGACAATAATAACTCGGAGGGAGACAGAGAGCTGCACACAGATTGTTGATCAGGTTTCACGCCGTCACTTTTAGAGCTCTTCCCCCTGTGGGAGCCGTCATTCAGTT